>NW_014577309.1:168908-171100 GCF_000485595.1 Priapulus caudatus | reverse complement strand
GTGAACGCGGCTTATAGGCTTCCCAGACCCCGAATAATTTGCCGTGCTTGAGAAATACCGGATTTCTTGGACCGCGCATTTCCTCGTGTGAACGCTAAATACCGGATTTCTTGCTACGTGTGAACGCGGCTTATAGGCTTCCCAGACCCCGAATAATTTGCCGTGCTTGAGAAATACCGGATTTCTTGGACCGCGCATTTCCTCGTGTGAACGCTAAATACCGGATTTCTGAAGCCGCGTATTTTATAGACTGGTCCGCGCTCGACAGTTCCAGTGTAACGCGAGTGGAACTGTTTAGCGCGGACCAGTCTACGTATTTTATCGGCAGTTGGTGCGCATTGCATTGTTTATTTCGTGCATTGCATTGCATTGCATTGTTCGCTTGATTGTTTAAAGCGGCTCGCAGCTCGCAAATACCGTATTTCTGGAGCCGCGAATCAGCGTGTGAACGCTCGGCCGCGTATTTGTCTCAGATACGGTATTTCGCAAATCCGGTATTTCATAAATACGAGGTCTCGTGTGAACGAGGCTAATGTGGAGCAAATAGAGAAGAAATACACACGCATGTAAAAAAAACTGCTTTTACACGAAAGTCACGAAGTTACTTATCAAGTAATTTTGCGAAATTACCGCATACCGTGTCATAAATACCGTGGATATAAACCGAATCCGTTTTAATGATCCCACACATCTACAAATCAGTCAAGAGTCAAGACACACTTCTCTCTCACAATCTTAGATTGTCTCCACGCCTGCTAAGTGCGTCACACTCTCGCACTGCCTCGCACTTTCGTTTCTCAAGTCTCGGCGATAACTAAAGAAGTGGAAAAAGTCACTTACAGTGTCTCAACTTGTCTCCACGTGTCTCAATTATCGCCCACGCCTATACAAATATGTAGCAACCCCACGCGACGCCCCCCGATTTCCATATTAATCTGCAGTTTAATTTCGCCGCCATGCCGGTCACACGTTATGGCGCGTTATTGAAGGTGTCGGGCGTGACAATAGTTCCAATTACTCATCGGGCTATGTAGAGAGAGAGCGCGACCCACGATAGCCGTGCACCATGGTTTGGCTCACACAGACCACCTGCGCAGCAAGTCCTCCACCGTTCACGTTTTGAATTTTTATCGTGTTTTGTTTTTTGTTTTTGCTGGCTCGATGCGTCGGAATCGAATTTGATCGATATTGTTGCGAATATCGAATATCGAATTGCGAATATCGAATATCGGATTTGATCGATGATTGTTGCGCCCGTGTCGTGTTTTAAATGCAGGACTGTGGCGGTGCGCGTTTAAGGATTTTCGTATGATTTTCATGCCCCGTTGAACCATTGATCGTGCCTTAGCACGCGGGCTGCGGATGCTAAAAAGTGTGAAAATGTGAGAAAAGTGTCGTATCGCCATCACTGCTATCATAACCCGCTTGTTGTGTTTTCACTCATGCATGTTAAATCATACGTAATATATAATGTATGATGTATGACATATGATCTCTTAAGTATTATATATGCGATATGAAATGTAATACATAATGCATGATGTGTAATATATATGATCTATCAAGTGCACTATATGATGCATGATACATGAGGTATCATAATTCTTGCAGATGGGGTCGTTGTCGTATCAGGTACTACAGATATGTACCCGAGGTAGTTTTAGGTTGTTTAGTATTATGTTTATATTTTTATATAATTAGGAGGTAGTTTTAGGTTGTTTAGTATTATGTTTATATTTTTATATGAGGTATGTTTAGGGTTAGGGTTAAGGTTAAGGTTAGGGTTAGAGTTAGGGTTAGGGTTAGGGCTAGGGTTAGGGTTAGGGTTAAGGTGTTGGTACACTTCTGTAGTACAAGTCTGGTACACTTTGTGTATACATATATGTACCTCGGGTACATATCTGTAGTACCTGATACGACAACGACCCCTTCAGCATAATTCTTTCGCGAATCCGTGTGAAACGCAGCAACAAGTCGTAACAGATAACCATGCTGTACGCATTTCTTTCTCTCTCTCTCTCTCTCTCTCTCTCTCTCTCTTTCTCTTTCTCTCGCTCTCTCTCTCTCTTTCTTTCTCTCTCTCTCTCGCTCTCTCTCTGCCCCCTCTTTTTCTCTCTCTCACTCTTTCTTTCTTTCTCTCTCTCTCTCTCTCTCTCTCTCTCTCTCTCTTTCTCTTTCTCTCGCTCTCTCTC
>NW_014577309.1:158527-161970 GCF_000485595.1 Priapulus caudatus | reverse complement strand
CGCGCGTCTCTTCTTCTCTCTCTCTCTCTCTCTCTCTCTCTCTCTCTCTCTCTCTACTCTCTCTCTCTCTCTCTATCTCTCTCTCTCTCTCTCTAACTAGTTCTCTTTCTCTTTCTTTCATGTTCTCTAGATCTTTCTCTCTCTCTCGCACACGTTTCTCTCCCTTTCTCTCTCCCTTGCTCGTTCTCTCTCACACACACATTATTTCTCTAGATTCCGAATCCCTTTCCCTCTCAGAAACCTTGTTTCTCGCATTTCATTCTTGGTTCCTTATGCAACATTTATTTATTTTGCCGTCACTCGCCACACACACGCGCACACACACCCACACACCACACACACACACACTCGCACACACACACACACACACACACACACACACACACACACACACACACACACACACACACACACACACACACAGACGCGCGCACGCACCCTCGCATATACACACACACGCACGCGCGCATACAGCGCGGCACACACATGCACGCACATACACGCGCACACACATGCACGCACACACGCGCGCGCGCACACACACACGCGCGCACACACACACTCGTTTACTCTGAGCGCATATGCTAGCTAGACGTCTAGCACTAGCTTCGGCGCAAGTGAGAGATGATGAGCCCACTTTGAATTAATTTTTTTATTTCGTTATTTCTCCCAGAATGTCGCTTTCATTATTCGCAACAGAAGGTGGTGATGATGATATGAACACGTATAACAACGTATATAACACTTGTACTTGTATACGTTCATATTGCATTGTTGTATTGATGCAGAGAGCAATTGCGCATCCTATAGGTGGCAACCATACTAAACGCGTGATCTTTCCCTCCAGAGAATGTTTCAGTTTAGATGAAGTTAATTAGGAAGGTCGCGCACAGAGTGACTCTGTTGCAAATTTAGCGCTCCGTCATCACGTTGTCTGCAGTTTTTGTGACAGCTTCTACCTCCATTGTCACCTCTACTCTGACAGCAATTGTCACCTCTTCTTTGGCGGCTATTGCCACCTCTTTTTTGACAGATATTGTTACCTTTATCTTGACAGATGTTGCCACCTCTTCTTTGATAGGTATTGTCACCTCTACTCTAACAGCGCTTGCTACTGATACTTGTTGCGTTGTTTCATTTTTTGTTGTCCGTTGTAGAGTTTTTCGCTTCCTCTGTTCACGCTTTTTCTCGTGATCTGCCACATCATTCGTCGTGTGTCTAGACACGAGTTTCGTCACCTCATTTGTCACGTGTTTTGCCGCGTTTTTTGTCATCATCTCCGTCACGTTATTATGTGGCGATTTCTGACGCATATTCTGTCTTCTTTTTTTTGTCGCGTCGTTTGTCGCATGTTTTTTTTTTGTCTTCTGTCATAATCTCTGTCACGTCAGTTGTCACATATTTCGCGATGTCCGCTGTTACTTTATCTATCGCAGAGCGGGGTACTGTAGCCGCGCTGTGTCCATTGCAATTCAGTAATGGCCAACAGATTTTCCAGCGATCTGGCAGCAGATTGTCATCTAAGGCTGTCTAACATTCGTAAGAACATGAAGCGACAAAGCGTAAGTCTATACGATCGAGGAATGAAACGATGTCAGATGTAATCACCACGAACATGGTTAATTAATTATGTAACGGATGTCGCGAGACAAACCTGTAGTGTAGCATATAGTATAGTATAGTATGGTATGGTATGGTATGGTATGGTATGGTATGGTATTTGGCTATGGTTCACCGTACGTTACCCTATAGCGAAAATCTCTCTTTAAAAAAAAATAAACGAATCGGTAGGCTAAGCATCAATCGACAGCTGCGATGTCGTTATCTTGTCTTATAGTGCTTTCAGCTTATAATGATCCCTTACCGTTTTTCAACGAGATTGCTAGCTCTTGTACTTTAACCCTCGTTACTACGGCCACGGGTCTGTAGCAGTGCCTGTTGCCTGTGGCAGTGGAGGCGGGCGGCTGTAGTACTAGAGCTATTCGTGATTGCCTGAGTGAAGACGACAGCGACGACTAGGCCAATTTCTCATCCCCGCGCAGCCCGCTCTCCCACACGCGCGTCCGCCACCGCAGAGTCCTTCCCTCCTTCCCGAGTGCAATTCAATCTACCTTCCCCGTTGACATCCATTAGCTTGTCACCTCCTTCGCTCGAGGCCAGCAAAGAAATTGGTCTTTTGATGGACGGCTCTCGTGTTCGATCATCGATCAGCCGCCGCCGACGTGGCGACGTCGCATTGTCCGGCCGCGGCGACGCGAGATACGCGCGCGAATGAAAAGACGAGGACGTCGACGTCGTAAGTGTGTCGTCGCGTTGCCATGGCGACGCCGAACGGGCGCGGGTTTTTTCTCGCTACCTCTCCGCTGGCGTCGCGACCAGCCTGCCTGCCTGCTTTAGTGCTTAGACGATGTTGGTTTCGATTCGCGAGAATCGAACCTCGATGCTACCCATTAATTGACCCCGTTTCCACCTTTTCCTGCGTCGCAGATATATACGCGAGAGGCTGTCTATACGCTGTCTATACACCGCTTCTGCCCGCGTGCATGTGCGGCCCTGCTGCCACTTTACGTCCGGCATTCCAGCTGTGAACGAGATAGCGGTGGGAAGATTTCTTTTTTATGGACTGAAGGAGCACGGAGTAGCGATTTGGAGGGGGGGGGCTGCTGGGCGTTCGTGTGTGGTGACGTGCTGTGATGCATTCGGGCGCGTGTTGATGCTGCGATGACGAATTCATCTCGTCTTATTAGGCTGTAAAGATGAGAAATCGTGTCGACTTAGCTTGATATTAAGGGCATCGCGTCTGCAAGGTCAGATATACGCACAGTTGTAAGGCACCAGTCACACATTTAGGATTTTTACTGCCGTTCTTGATAGGACCATTCCCGATTAAAATTTGTCAAAAGTCTGATGTCAGATGTAATCAACCACGAACAATGTTAATTAATAATGTAACGAGATGGCCGCGAGACAAACCTGTAGTGTAGCATATATATAGTCTAGTATGTATGGTATTGGTATGGTATGGATGGTATGGTTATGTAAGGTATGGTATGGTAATGGGTATGGTATGTAATGGTATGTATGGTATGGTTGGTATGGTATGGTATGGTATGGTATGGTATGGTAATGGTATGTATGGTATGGTATGGTAGGTATGGTATGGTACTGGTATGTATGGTATGGTATCGATTGTACAGGTATGGCTATGGTATGGTATGAGTATGGTATGTATGGTACTGTATGGTATGGTATGGTATGGTATGTATGGTATGGTAATGGTATGATATGTATTCTGTATGTATGGTATGGTATGTTGAATGGTCTGGTATGGTATGGTATAGTATGGTAATGGTATGGTATGGATGGTATGGTATGTATGGTATGTAAATGTCATGGTATGGTATTGTATGGTAAGGTTGTATGGTATGGTATGAGTATGGTAT
>NW_014577309.1:141718-157203 GCF_000485595.1 Priapulus caudatus | reverse complement strand
CAAGATCCTGTGATTCGTGGCGGGAAAAGTTCAAAACTCTTATTAAAAATTTGTAAAAAACATTTATTTGATCACACGACAACACATCAGATTTGTTCAGAAGCGTGGGCGGCGATTCAGCCCGTTTCCAGCCGAATTCGTGCCAGATTCTCCCAGTTCCTCATCCGATGCTGATCCGATTTGTATCTTTCGCTGGTAAACAAGCGACAAAACTGTCCGATTATAGCGTCTCGATTCTCGCCGATATGCGATCCGGACAGAGATCAGACGAGTGACCCGACAAGTGACCCGTCCCGCTGACGAAGACGATGACAATGAATGGATTTTTCCATCGATCCCTGCCCGTGCATTCAAACGACAGCAGTCCCGATCCAGACAGGACTACCGTTTAGACAAACCGTCCAGACAAACAGGACAATGTTACTAATTTTGATCCGATAGCAAGAATTCTGTCACGACATAGTCCGCATTGTAATCCGACTAGACAAAATCCGCTGAGTTTCCCGATGTTAGGGACGCAGCTAACTGTCGGAGTGCTTGCCGACCTCTCCGAGTATTCCGCGGATCCGGTAGGACTCTGTTACGACGTATACGACTGCGTTCAGACAATGATTAGGACATTCCAGATCATTGTAGGATAGTAATCGACTTTTTTACTTTTCGTGTCCGTAGCGGCTGTCTGATCTCAAAGGGACCGGCGAGCCATAATCGCACTGTAAAAAGCCGCAATATAAGGCGGATTATGAAGATGAGAGGAAAATTTCAATGCGACCGTCTCGATTAACGGCAAAGCGCGTTAGAGTGCGGTCGACGTTTGAAAGAGGCTTAGAATAGACGTTCAGGCGTGCTATTATCGTGTGTAGTAGTGTGGTCGTGCTGTGTGGGTGGTGTGTGTGTGGTGTGTGCTGGTGTCGTGTGTGGTGTGTGTGTGTGTGTGTGTTGTGATGTGTGTATGTGTATACCGTTTGCCCTTTGCGGATGGCCTTCCAAACGCCACGCGTGTAATAATTAACTAATTTAATATTTGAGTAACGCAATACTTTCTTCTAATGTGATCATCGTGCGCCCCGGTTAATTATAGCTCGCATGTACTCGCCACCCGCTTCCAGTTCTCATCAATATTTCCACAATTTCCCTTCGTTTCTGCCGTGAGAGAGCATTCCTTCGTCGCTGCCTCGAACTAGTTGATCTGGCATAATTTCCATGGAGAATTCCCGGCAGCTAGCACGACGTTTAACCATGTCTCCCGAGAAGGGCCGTGTCGTTTTTTATCGGTCGCGTTTCCTTTTATTTCCGTTGAGATTTCGACAGTGCTTGCGTCATTTCTGTTGCAATTTCGACAGATTTGCTTTGGATTCCCGTAAGAAATTCAAACAGGTTTCTCATCTAATTTGTTGAGACTGAGGAGGATGTCATTTCGGGACGCGATTACGTGGTGCACTCACGTCGTCCTGATCACAACACGTACCAAGCGTATCATTCTGCTATTTCTCATGTCGTAACCAGCACATATGCACGAATTTCATAGTACACTTGGTCACGCACGCGCCGCGGCATTCGGCACACCACACACACATCTCCCACCACCACACACACACACCACATCACACCACCACAACACGATCACGGGTATTTTATGGTATGGTATGGTATGGTATGGTATGGTATGGTATGGTATGGTATGGTATGGTACGGTACGGTACGGTACGGTACGGTACGGTACGGTACGGTACGGTACGGTACGGTACGGTACGGTATGGTATGGTATGGTATGACATGGCATGGCATGGCATGGCATGGCGTGGTATAGTGTAGTGCGGTGCGGTGCGGTACGGGGCCGTATGATATGGTATGGCATTACATGGCAGTGTATGGTATAGTATAGCGTAGCGCAGCATAGCATAGCACTAAGAGTATCGACTCAGGAGTGCCGGGGCGCGCACGCCAAGTTGGCAACAACCGCCAGACTGCAGTGTTCAACTCTTGCCGATTGCCCTTCAATCGTGCGCCCCGGAGACGGAATATTGGTCTCGCATCATGTTCTCGCCGCTAAATTGCTAAGCCAGCATTATTAATGACTGCCGATCGCGTCGTAATACTCAGAAGTCATACATTTTTTTATATATTGTCGAGGCGGCAGTGACGGGTCTGCGCGGCAGTGCAGCCGTGGCGTTTAATCTCCGTGCGCGCGTGCGCGTCAGTGCATCTCCTACTCCAGCGAGTTAAATTATTAGACGAGCTTCATCGTTACTGTCGCGTCTGTCGTCAGCTACCGCTAGAGGGTTGCTGCATTCGCGGTTGATATCGTCCGGCGAGTTGTTAACGATGCATGATCGAGATTATATATTTTAATTATTATAATTTTAGTTTCGTAGAATCAGAGGTAGATAATAACATTATCTACCCCTGGTATAATGTAGTCTATCTGAATCTAATGAGTCCGTCTGGATTAGCATGACTGGCACGGCGTAACGTAATTTGGGACGTATTCCCTCGCCATAAATGCGAAATGAGCGAACAAAGCACCGGAGAAATCTGCTCCGGACAGGTTGCGTTAGAAATGCGTCTGCGATGGTAATTAGTTTTGCTTCGCGCGAATTACGTTAAAACGCCACTGCCTCCGCCGCTGCTGCCTTCACCGCCGCCGCTGCTGCAGCCGCTGTCTCCGCCGCTGTCTCCGCTATTGCTGCCTCCGATCGAGCGCGCGTGTAAGCATAACGTGGTTAACGCCATTCCTTAGCGACGCGATAAATAAAAGGTCACCGACTTCTTTCTCAAAGAGAAACAATCGCCAGACGCGATCGCCGTCCCGATAGCAACGCGGAGAGAGGGCGGCGGTGAGTCTCGGAACAGGATGGCGTCAGTGAGAGGCTAGCGCGCCGCTCCTTAAAGCCTAGCGCACACACCCGAGCAAAACACCCTGAACGTGGAGCAAAACGTGTTTCGCTCGATGTTCGTGGCTGTGTGCGGATTCCCGAAACAAAAAACATTGCTCAGCTGAGCGTGTTTCGCTGAACAAGCAATGTTTGATTCGCGGAACGTGTTTGCGCCTGAGCGTACGTTTTGCTCGGGTGTGTGCGTCAATCGTTCTGCTACACAGCGAAACGCCACAGACGGTCTCCAATCAATATTCTTAAAAATATCACATGACACACAAAATTGGATGTCCATTGGATGGCTATTTTTGATGTCATGTGACAGCGGCGCTGTACGCAGTGTTTCTGTATGTTTTGCTCAGCTGTATGCTGTGTCGGGTGGCGTGTGTGCGCTTGCTCGCCGAGCAGAACGCGAAACGCTGGAAAACAAAATTCCCCGTTTTGCTCGGGTGTGTGCGCTAGGCTTTACGAACATCTCCTTGTGCCGTCCGCTCAGATCCCCCCTCTCACACGTCTTCACGCGTCCTCCCCTCTCACACGTCTCAGCAGGTACCTCCCCCGATCACAACGTCTCACAGCGTTCCTCCCTGATCACCGACGTCTTCAGGCTGCCGTCTCGCCCCCTGAATTCACAACTCTTCACAGCGTCCTCGCCCTTGATCACACGTCGTCAACCGCGTGCCTCCCTGATCACACGTCTTCACCGCGTCCTCCCCTGATCACCAGCGGTCCTTTCACGCGTCTTCCCCTGATCCACGCGTCATCACGCGTCCCCCCCTGATCACACGTCTTCACGCGTCCTCACCCCCTGATCACTTACGATCTTCACGCCGTCCCTCCCCCTGATCACACGCGTCTTCACGCGTCGCTCCTCCTGATCACTTACGGTCTTCAAACCGCGGTCTTTTCCTCTCTACACGTCATTCACGCGTACCTCCCCCGATGACAGACGTCTTCACGCCGTCCTCGTCCTGATTCAACGACGTCTTCACGCGTCCTGCCCTGATCACACGTCTTTAAGGCGTGCCTCCCACCCTGATCAGCAGTCTTACCGCGTCCTCACCCCGATCACACGTCTTTAACGCGTCTCATCCCGATGCACCACGTCTCACGCGTTCTCTCGCTGATCACTACCGTCTCACCGCGTCTCCATTATCACACGTCTTTCAAAGCCGCGTCTCCCACTGATCACAACGTCCTTCACAGCGTCCTCCCCCGATCGAGCAACCGTCTTCACGGCGTCCTCCCCGATCACACTTCAACGCGTCCTCCCCTGTCAGCACGTCTTTCTACGCGTCCTCCCCGATCACGCGTCTTTTTAGGCGTCCTCCCCTGATACCTACGTCTCACGGCGTCTCCGCCGATCAAACCAGCGTCTTTAGGCGTCCTCCCCTGATCACCACGTCTTCACGGCGTCTCCTCCCCTGATCACGACGGTCTTCACGGCGTCCATCCCCCGATCACAACCGTCTTCACGCGTCCTCCCCTGATCACACGTCTTCATGCGTGCTCCCTGATCAACGACGTCTTCCACGCTTCCCTCCCCGCGATCACCAACGCTCACGCCGTCCTCCACGCCCGATCACAGGACGTCTTTACGCGTATCTCTTCCTGAATCAACACGGTCTTCACCGCGTCTCTCTCCCTGATCCACATCGTCTTCACGAGCGTCCTCTCCGCTCGAATCACACGTCTGCACGCGTCCTCCCCCTCTCACACGTTCTTCACACCGCGTCCCCCGTGATTCAACACGTCTCACTCGTCTTTCCTGGTCACACTGTCGTCTTCACGCGTCTCCCCTGATCAGCGATGCTTCATCGCGTCCTCTCCTCTCACACGTCTCACCGTCCCCATACCCTGATCACAGTTGATCTCTTCACGCTCCCCCCGATCACAAGTGCTTCACGCGCGTCCGTCCCCTGATCCACATTCACGAGCGTCCTCCCCCTCGATCACACGTCTTCACGGCGTCCTCTCCACGACTGATCAACAAGACGTCTCACGCGTCTCCCCTTGATCAACACGTCTTCAAACGCGTCCTCGACCCTGATCACAGGCCTCTCACCGCGTCGCTCCGCCCGATCACACTGGTCTTCACGCGTCCTCCGCTGACACACTATTTTCAGCGTCTCCCCCGAATCACACCGTCTTGCCGCGTCCTCCCCCGATCACCACGTCTTCACAGCGCCCATCCCCGATCACACGGCTCTTCACGCGGTCCTCCCCTGATCCCACGTCTTCACGCGTCCTCCCCTCTCACACGTCTTTACGCGTCCTCTCTTCTCACACGTGTTTACCGGCGATCGACCCCGCGCGCGCGTGCGAATACGATTCATTCACGCGCATTCAGAACTCGCTCGTGTTCCGCGATCATTTCCTCGCTAAATTGGGAAGGCGGTACGTCGGAAAGTCGTTGATAGTAGTATATCTCTCGCGAGGAATCGGCATTATAGCGGTGAGCATCCGCGCATCCGGTTTGCTCGCTAACGACACGTGTAAACGTCACGCGCGTCGCACAGCGATGATCACTTGATTAGCGCCGCGCAGACGAGCGGCGCGCTGCTTGGCAACGATGGATACGTCACGAAGTGACAATGAGGACAGTCTAGCGAGGTAACGATAGATACGGCATGAGGTGACAATGAGGACATGGTGACGAGATAACGATAGGGACATGCTTTCGAGCTAACAATGAGGACATGCTTACGAGGTTACGATGAGGACGTGCTATAAGATTTCCTTGCGTTTTGAACTTCGCAGTGTCGAGGTAAATTACACACACAGGTCCAAGTCGGTTACACGCACGCACGCACGCACGCACGCACGCACGCACGCACACGCACGCGCGCGCGCGAAGCCGAGATGTCCGATGATAACCGTATATACACAATTCAATATCATATGTTTATACGCACGTACATACATCTTGCCAGTCGTTTGTGGATGCAGGCCTTATAAGCGCAACAACAGAAATGTTAATGCGTCAAGTTAGTATCGATTCACCAGATCGATTTTATCACTATAGACCCTTCTTAATAATTATTCATGACCTGGGGTCACGCACGAAAACGAGGCGAGGCTAGGCAATTTTGTAAACAATGGCTGCTCAGGTAGGCGCGCACAGAGGGGGTACACGCACGTACACGCACGTACACGCACGTACACGCGGGTACACGCACGTAAACGCACGTACACGCAGATACACGCACGTACGATGCGTAACACTGAGATACACGCACGTACCGCAGGTACACGCGCACGTATCAACGGCAGGTAACCAGACGTACAATCGCGGGTACATTCGCACGTACACGCAGATAGCACCAGATAACAGCGGCACGTAAGCACCCGTAGCATCCAGATACACGCAACAGTCACGCGTAGCAGGAGATACACTCACGTACACACGCGTAGCACGCAGGTACAACGCACGTACACGCGGGTACAGCCGCACGTACACGGCGCATGTACAGCGCAGATACACGCACGTACACGTACACGAGAGATACTCTCACGTTAACACTGGCGGGTACACGGAGATTACACGCACGTACACGCGGTACACCCACGTAGCACGCAAGGTAGTCACGCCACCGTACAGCGCAGATACAGCGCACGTAACAGCCGCGCGGTACACGAGATACAACAGACCGCACGTACACGCGGATAACACGCACGGTACACGCAGGTACACGCACGTACGAGGCGCAGATAACAGACACACGCAACTAGCAGACGGTTACACCGCACGTAGCACTGCGGGTACAGCCCTCGTACACGCGGTAAAGCACGGCACGTGCACACAGCATACACGCACGTACACGCCGGGTAGCACGCACGTACACCGCGGTAGCACGCACTGCAAACGGCAGATACACGCACGTACACGCGGTACACGCACATACACGCAGTAACGCACGTACACCAACAGATACACGTCACGACACGCAAAGATTACACGCACGTACACGTACCCGCAGAACACCACGTACACGCGGTACCGAGATACACCGCACTACAACCAACGACGGTACACCGCACACAGCTGGCCTCCAACACGCAGTACAACAGCAATGTACCCGCACGTACATGCTGGGCACACCCCGCGCACGTACACACGCGGTACACGCAGCGTGCACGCAGATACACGCACGTACAGCGCGGTAACAGCGCACGTACATCGCGGTACACGCACGTGCACGTAGATACACGCCGTACACGGCGGGTACAGCACGTACAGCCGCGCACCGGTACACGCACGTACACCGCCAGATACACGTACGTACACGCAGATTACAACGCCAACGTACATCGTACACACGGTGATAAGCCGCACCGTGCAGCGCACGTGCACGGAGGCTACCGCACGACACGCGGTAAACGGCACCGCTACACACGAAGCGGTAACACGCACGTACACCGGGTACATGCACCGTACACGCGGCTGCACGCACGTACACCACCGGTACACGAAACGCTACACGCGGTACACGCCACGTGCATTGCATACCTTGCGTGTATCTGCGTGTACGTGGGCGTGCGTGTATCTTGCGTGTACGTGTGTGTATGCTGCGTGTAGCGTGCGTGTACGCGTGTACGTGCGTGTATCTCGGTAAGGGGAGAAAAGGGAGGGGAAGGAAAAAGAGGAAGAGGGAATCTACGCGCTTGCGCGATGCGTTGCCTCGCTCGCTGCTTAATTCCTGCGGTCGTTTCGCGTGAACGAAAAGTCTTGACGCTGGGGTGGATGGGTGTGTGGGTGTGTGGGTGTGTGGGTGTGTGGGTGGGTAGGTGAGGGTGAGGGGGGTGGAGCGAGAGCCGCGAGTACGGCTAAACTGCTAATCATGTCGCAGTAGCTCGATCTCGTTTCATCGTGAACTGCGCGCGGCACAGCCTGTGTAACAAGCTCTCTCCCCCCTCTCTCTATCGCTCTTTCTTTCTCTCTCTCAATCTCTTTTGCTCTCTCTCTCTCTCTCTCTCTTTCTGTCTTTCCGTCTCTCTTTCTCTCTTTCTCTCTGTGTATATATGTATATATATGTATATATATGTATAATATGTATTATGTTAGCGGTAGAAACGCACGCCAAGACTGATATGAGCACGCAAAACACATTTTAATGGGCGGAGGGACATCACACCCACTACGTTTCGCCACATATATCTCGTCTGTTTGATGCTGTCTGGGATTCAACCAGGCTCGTTAAATTAGCATATAGAGTAATACGTGACCACAGTCGTGCGGCTAAGCACTAGCCTGCAAACTTATCAGACATTCAGATTTTTAGAGTGTGGATGCTGTTCGGAGAGGCGCATACATGTTCCATCGGTCGCCATTCAAACAGGTACTATGTGGCGGCGGAGTATCGTCCAAGATGTTCGCCGTTATCCGTGTGCTTTGCATCGGTTTACGTTACTGTGCGTATTTAATTAAATTGGTAATTTTTAATTAAATTGTTATTAACAAAAGTACAAACAAGTACAAGTACATGTATTAAACAAGTACATCGTTTGTCTGCGCTATGATCGTTTGTCGGGTCGGGAGATGGTTGTGTCATTCCATCGGTCCAGAGTCGCAGGCACTTGGAACGTTTCAATTATTACCAAAGTCTAAATGTTTCTCTACTCGCCTATTATTACTGATAATCTTTTGCAAATACCGTTCAAATGCTCTGCTGCAACACACAATTTTATCGCACGAACGCCGCTGTGCACAAATAACAAAAATATAGAGTTCTTGATTTGATTTTATTCTCTATATTTTTGTTGTTTGTGCACAGCGGTAAAATTGCGTGTCGCAGAGAAGCATTTGAACGGCATTTACTGGAAACTATCAGCAATAATAGGCGAAAGCGACTAAAGAAATGTTTACACTTTGGTAGTAAATACATTTCATGTGTATTTACCATCATTTTATTATTGAAACGTTCCAAGCAGCTGTGTCTATACAGTCATCGCTGGATCCTCAGAACTCATGCACTGGTTCCGAAAACGTACGTGTTTTTCATGTTCAGAGCTCGCGAGCGCCTGCATTCATAATGCGTGCAAATCTCAATTCGGGGTGTTAACGCAAGCGCCTTGACTACCGTCTCGTCAGCTCATCCTCAGCTCACTCCGTGACGCATGCGCCTTGTATCGACGGCGTCCGGGGAAAGGGGAAGGGGAAGGGGAAGGGGGAGGGGAAGGGGAAAGGGGGAAGGGGGAAGGAGGAAAGGGGGAAGGAGAAGGGGAAGGGGAAGGAAAAAAGGAAGGGGCAGGGGAAGGGGAAGAGGGAAGAGGGAAGAGGGGGGAAAAGGGAGGGAAAGGAAAAAGAGGAAGAGGGAATCTACGCGCTTGCGCGATGCGTTGCCTCGCTCGTTGCTTAATTCCTGCGGTCGTTTCGCGTGAACGAGAAGTCTTGACGCTGGGGTCGGTGGGTGTGTGGGTGTGTGGGTGTGTGGGTGTGTGGGTGGGTGGGTGAGGGGGGTGGAGAGAGCCGCGAGTACGTCTAAACTGCTAATCATGTCGCAGTCGCTCGATCTCGTTGCGCCGTGAACTGCGCGCGGCACAGCCTGTGTAACAAGCTCTCTCCCCCCTCTCTCTATCGCCCTTTCTTTCTCTCTCTCCCTCTCTCTTGCTCTCTCTCTCTCTCTCTCTCTTTCTGTCTTTCCGTCTCTCTCTCTCTCTTTCTTTTTCTCCTTCTCTCTCTCTCTCTCTCTTTCTTTTTCTCCTTCTCTTTCTCTCTCTCTTTCTGTCTCTCCGTCTTTCTTTCTCTCTCTCCCTCTCTTCCTCCTCTTTCCCTTTCTCGCTCTCTTTCTTTCTCTCCCCCTCTCTCTCCTTCCCCTTCTCTCTTTCTATCTCTTTCTTTCTCTTACTCTCTTCCTCCATCTTTCCTCTTCTATCTCCTCTCTTTTTCTTTCTCTCCCTCTCCCTCTCTCTCTCTCTCTCTCTCTCTCTCTCTCTCTTCCTCTCGCTTTTCCTCCCCCTCTCTCTTCAACTATTTCCTCTCTTTCTTTCTTTCTCTCTCTCCCTCCCCCCTCTCGCTCTCAATAAGGGGGTGGAAGCGCGTCTGGTTCGCTGCGCAATCAACTTAATGGCTTTGTTTTCCACGAGAACATTCTCTCCTCCGACCTCGACCGACCTCGCGAGGAGTTTCACAGCTTACGGCGACGTCTTCGATTTATTGATAACTATCCGTCAATATCCGTCAACTAGCAAACTAAAATAAATATAGCACGTTTAATTGTTTTCGTTTCTGTTTTTGTTATTCGTTGCGAAGTTCAATCTACGGTTAACCTCTCCCGCGCCTTTCACCCGAGCGTAAACGAGTACTAATAACTTCCATCTCGCCATATTCCGTTATTCCATGCACTAGAACCCGAGGTTAGCGTATTGTATTTTATGCTACTTGCCAGAATTTTTCTTCACTGCACTGTTGAGTATTCGCCGTTATTACGTTATGATCGAACACTGCAGCTCTGTTTTCTTCGCTATTACTATCACCTGCGTCTGGTCTTACATCAATGCACGCAGCATGCGCGTGCAGCATCTCTCTCCCCCCTCGCTCTCTCTCTCCCCTCTCTCTCTCCGCTTCCTCTGTCCTCTCCGTCATCCGCCCGGCTCTCTTCGCTCCGTCTACGCCCGCGCGCCTCCTCCTCGCTCCCGGCCTCCTTCCCTCTCCGCCCTCCCATCTCGCTCCCCTCCTCCCTTCTCCTCTCCCTCCCCGTCTTCTCCCCCCCTCCACCTCCCTCCTTGCTCCCCTCCTCGTCCTCTCTCCGCCTCGTCGTCCTCTGCTCCCCTCCGCGTCTCCCTTCTCGGCGCCCCTCCTGGCTTCTCCGTCTCTCACTCTTTCTTCTGTTCATCCGTCGTTCCTCCCCTCCTCCTCCTTCCTCATCTCCCCTCGTTCGCCCTCTCTCTCCTCTTTCTTTCTTTCTTCCCTTCCACATCGCCCTCTACTCTCTCTCTCTCTCCCCTCTCCTCATCTTTCGTCTCTTACTGCTCTCTCTCTCTCTCTACTATTATAATCTAATCTATATCTAATATATATATAATATTATTGTATATTATAATATATATATAATATAATTTGTATATATATACATATATATTTACGGTCTGCGCTCCCGTGGTTTCCGGATAATCAATTAAATAATGCGAGCGCACACGCTATACTCTCGACGTAGGCTTGATTGGTATTCGACGCGCTCTTGATGAACAAAGGGCTTAGTCTTACAGTCGGGTATGTCTTACCCGCTTGACGCCCCCACCCAACAGCCGGACAGAACATTAGCGGTTACCGGGAAAGCGTGAAATTATTGATGCGATCCTATTCACGCGCCGCATTGCGCGCGTCCCGCGGGGATCGGACGTTATTAAATGTTGGCATATATATCGCTTACTTGTCTTTCCGTCGTTCAGCCAGCGATCGGTGAACAGAGGCAATAACGCGATGCAACATCTTAATTATCTGAGATATCCGGCTGGCTCGGGTGGGGGTGGGGCTGGCTGGGGGGGCCGAGTGGTTTGGGCTTGTTTGTGGGGTAGGCAAGTAGCTGCCACCCCACGCTTAAGCCGATAGTTAAGTATTTATGTCAAACGCCGCCGGTTACCACCCCAGCGCATGTCCACTACAACCTCTCACCCTGTTTCCCCGTAATCTGTCGTGTGTGTGTGATGTGTTGTGTGGTGTGTGTGGTGGTGTGGGCGTGTGTGTGTGTGTGCGCGCGTCGCGGTGCGTGCGGTAGCGTGCAGACTGTGTGTTGTGTGGTTGTGTGTGTGTAGTGTGTTGTGTGTGTCGCGTTGTGCGTGTTCGTGTGCGTGTGCGTGTGCGTGTGCGTGTGCTGTTGCGTGTGCGCGTGTGCGCGGGCCCGGGGCCCCCCGTGTGTGTGCGCGTGTGCCGCGTGGCGCAGCGTGGTGTGGTGCGTCTGTTCCCTCATGGGCGTACGCGCTCGTCTGAAGCTTTCTGCTCTCTCAGCCTCGCTTCTCGTTTCTCGCGCGCGCGCACATCGCTCTCCCTTTCTCCTCTCTCCTTTCATTCCTCTCCCCCGCTTTGAGATAAAAAAGCAGGTCCGACAATTAATAAATAAATGCCTCGGTCGCCGGGGTCGAACCGCAGCTGTTAGATGAGCCGGCATGCGCACATGCAAGGCGACCCTGTGTGTATGGGATTAAAGTTATTGTGACACGCGACAAGCAGGCACATCATCTGCCGTTGAAGAACCTTTTATCATATCAATGAGGTTCATGTAATTAATATTACTACTGCGGATGGACGCTGCGAAAAGCCGGTTGTGAAATTTATAGTAAGCACTCTACACACACACGCGCGCACACACGCGTACACACGCATGCATATACACACGTACACACACACACACACACGTACGCATGCATGCATACACACACACACCCACGCACACGTACACAACACGAACGGATCACGCACGCACGCACCACACACAGCACACACACAACCATGGCCACACACACACAACACAACACACACACACACAGCTGCACCACACACACACACCACGCACACGTCGTACACAACACGAACGCACGCACGCACGCACGCACACACACCCAAGACGTATAAACGCACGCACGTGCGCGCGTACACACACATACACAGTGGAGGGGGGAGAAGAGAACGAGAGGGGGCGAGAAACAGCAATACGATGCTTCATCCAGTGATGGCTTTTGAACACGACATATAATCACTAGTGATGATACTTGCAGCGGGATACTACATATTGCTTCATTATCAACAGTTAAATGATCGTTAACCTTGTGTTCATTACGAGAATGATTATTGATTTACCCGGGTGGTGCAAACTAATTATAGGCGAAAATAACAACAACCCCGGGGGAAATCATACAAAAGATTATTCAGAGCTCGATTGCAAGCGTGAAGGGAGCTGCATCTCAAAATGTGTGCATGCCCTTGTGGCGTATATGCGTGCGTATAGGCGCGTGTGTACATTTATGAGTGCGCGCGTGTGTATGCATGTGTGCGATTGCTTGCATGTGTGTGTGCGTGTGCGTGCGTGCGTGCGTGCGAGCGTGCGAGCGTGCACGCGTGTTGCCCTGCATGTGTGTGTCCGTGCGTGCGAGCGTGCGCGTGCGTGCGCGTGTATTGAAATAGTCACCATTTTCAGGTAATATATATATACGATAGCGGCGGATCCCTGTTCAATAACAACCACGCATGCGACAGCAAATGAATCTCTACGCGTCTAGTCGAGCCGACACGCGACAAGTTTCTTTATTAAATAACACAGCCGCTCACGCTCGCCGGAACGAGCTAGCATATGCCTGCCGGAAAATCGCTCGCGCCATTATTTCGCAGCTCAATTGCCACGTTGCGGAGAATTGGCAATAGATGTAAGTAACGGTGGTGTGAATCACTATGCTCTATACGCGGCAGAGAGCTTCGGCTAAGCTCACCGATATTAGCCGCCGAATGCAGATAACACGCCGCGAAGGAATTCACTACCGGATGAAGAGCATTTGATGTGCGGAACTCGTGGCCGTTGCATGTCCCTGATCGTCATGCGATATGATTTATGGTATGACACTGAGTATTCAGCACCCATTAACTAGCATTCTAATATCTAATAATCTAATCGAAGATTAATTGGCTACAAGAGAAGAAGTAAAACGTGATCGTTTTGGAGGATTGTTGATGAAAATAGAAATGAATGAAGACTCGCGATATATAGAAGGGTTGCGTGGAAGTAGAAGCGACGAAGGTGAGCGGAGCGAAGAGTGTGGAGTAGGTGAGGTGAGGAGAAACATCGACGACCAGGTTCGATGGTAAATCATGATGAACGACCAGCGTTGATGATGATGATGATGATGATGATGATGATGATGATAATGATGATAATGATGATGTGGTTGTTGATTATGATGATGGCGTTGCTGTTGTTGTTCTTGTTGTTGTCGTTGTTCTTGTTGCTGTCGTTGTTGTTGCTGATGATGATGATGATGATGACGATGATGATGACGTTGATGATATTGTTGTTGTTGATGATGATGATGATAATGACGTTGACGTTGATGATGATGTTGTTGTTGTTGTTAATCATGATAATGAACGATGATGATGATGATGATGATGCCAATGATAACGGTGCTATATTGCGTATGCACATACCTGAACTGATACACCTGACGTGGCGTGATCTACGCGGCCGGTTACAGAGCGGACAGTTAATAATAGCAATACGTTAGCCTCTTGCCACTCCGGCCGTATAGTAATCACTACGTGTACTACTGCACATAATGCGATTTCATCAGAGCGGGGTTATCAATATTGATACGCCTGCTCTGGCTTCGTCTAATCGGCATCGTGTGGCGTTATCACCAGCGTGGGCGCGGCTTTGCGCTTGCTGCTTTGTCATTCCTTGAATTAAAGTAATAATAGCATGAGCAATATATTTGTATATATATACATATATATTTACGTTGCGCCCGTGTTTTCCGATATCAAATTAAAAATGCGAGCGCACGCTATATCTCGAGTAGGCTGATTGTATCGACGCGCTCTTGATGACAAAGGCTTAGTCTTACAGCGGGTATTGTCTTACCCGCTTGACGCCCCCACCCACACCCGGGACAGACATTAGCGGTTACCGGGGAAGCTGAAATTATTTGATCGGATCCTATTCATCGCCCGCATTGCGCCCGCGGGGATCGGACGTTATTAAATGTTGGCATAATATCGCTTACTTGTCTTTCCGTCTTCAGCCAGCGATCGGTGAACAGAGGAATAAGGATGCAACATCTTTAATTATCTGAGATATCCTGGCTGGCTCGGGTGGGGGTGGGGCTGGCTGGGTGGGGCGAGGGTTGGGTGTTTGTGGGGGTAGGGCAAGCTGCCACCCACGCGTTAAGCCGATAGTTAAGTATTTATGTCAAACGCCGCCGTTACCGCGCATGTCCACTACAACCTCTCACCCTGTCTCCCCTATCTGTCTGTGTGTGTGTATGTGTGTGTGTGTGTGTGTGTGTGTGTGCGTGTGTGCGTGCGTGTGTGTGCGCGTGTGCGCGTGCGCGTGTGTGTGTGCGTCTGTTTCCCTCTGGGCGTACGCGCTCTCGCTTTCTCTCTCTCTAGCTCTCTCTTTCTCGCGCGCGCGCACTCGCTCTCCCTTTCTCCTCTCTCCTTTCATTCTCTCCCCCGCTTTGAGAAAAAAAAGCAGGTCCGACATTAATAATAAATGCCTCGGTCGCCGGGGGTCGAACTCGCAGCTGTTAGAGAGCGCATGCGCACATGCAGAGCCCTGTGTGTAGGGGATTAAGTTATTGTGACACGCGACAATGCAGGCACATCATCTTGCCGTTGAAACCTTTTATCATATCAAGTAGGTTCATTAAATTAATTACTATGCGGATGGACGTGTCGAAAAGCCGTGTGAAATTTATAGTAACACCTACACACACACGCGCGCACACACGCGTACACACGCATGCATATACACACGCACACACACACACACACACACACACACACACATACACACACACAGACAGATAGGGGAGACAGGGTGAGAGGTTGTAGTGGACATGCGCGGTAACGGCGGCGTTTGACATAAATACTTAACTATCGGCTTAACGCGTGGGTGGCAGCTT
>NW_014577309.1:132931-137405 GCF_000485595.1 Priapulus caudatus | reverse complement strand
CTGTGAGCCTTAGTGGCATAATATACATAAGCGTTGTGTGCCGTACGTGGATCTATCAACAGTGGTTGCATAAACTATGACAAAGGCACCTGTTACATTTCACGCACGAAATTCAAATGGACACTACTTGAAATCCAAGTAAACGTTTTGTCATATTAGCTTATGAAAACATTACTTGATACTTCCGCTTATTGATGCCGTGTGCAGGAGAGTTAGCTGCGTCTTATGCATGATTGAATAATATTAATATTTTCGCATGTAATCGTACAGTGTTGCTTACATATTAAAAACTTCCGTACTGCTTTGGTGGTTACGACACCGTCACGGCTCGCATTTTCTCTATTATCGCCTGGTGAAATTCAGTCCGTCGTGTGTGTGCGTGTGTGTATGTGTGTTGCGTGTGGTGTGGCGTGGTGTGTGCGTGTGTGTGGCTGTGTGTGCTGTGTGGTATGTGTGTGCGTGTTTGTGTAGCGTGTGGGTGTGTGTGTGTGTGTGTCTGTGTTGTGTGCATGGTGGTTTTCGTCGTGCGTTGTGTGCGGGGTGATGTGCGGTGTGTGTGTGTGCGCTGAGTGCATGCGTGCGTGTGTGTGGTGTGCGTGCTGGTTGCCGTGTGGGTGGTTGTGTGTGTGTGTGTGATGATGTGTGGTGTGTTGTGCGCTGGTGCTGGTCTCATTGTGTGTTGTATCGTTGTAGTGTGGTGTAGCTGTGTGTCATTTGCGTCTCGCGGCTGTGCGCTGTCGAATAAGTCGTCTGCTAGGCCGTGTAGGTCGTGTGTATGTGTAGTTGAGTTCAGTGTTTGATGGTTAGTTGATGTGTGCTTTGTTGTTTTCGTGTGGTCTGTATGATTTGTAGATGCTGATATATGCAATGTGATAGTCTGCGTATTGAGTTTGATAATAGAAATTGTCGTGCTGGTATCGGTGTGTGTGCTGCGAGAATATCTTGCTTCGACTGACACGCATAATAAGTGTGTTGTTTTCGAGTCTGGGCCGGTTGTGTGGGTTTAGAACTAACGTGTAGGCGAAGAATTGGTTCTCATGACTGCGCGTTGATCACTCACGTGATTCGTTGGCATGATCACGCACGTAGTGTGTGGCGCCACACACACATACACACACACCACACACACAGCTAACACACGCACACCACACGCACACACCGATACACACACCTGACTAAACGGATCGTGTGTAATGTGGGTGACAAAACTAGGCTCGGTATACACACACACAGTGTGACACACTTACACTCTCACACACCACACACATTTACTAACTATTAAAATACACACACACACACCACAACACACACACACACACACACACAGACGCACACAACACGGCACAACACACACCGACACACACACGCAACACACACAACAATTACACACACACACACACACACAATTACACACACCACACACACACAACGCACACTACACACCGCACACACGACATGCAGACGCCACACGATACGCAACACACGCACCACACACACGCCGCACACACATCAACACACCACAACTTACACACGCTACAACACAGGCACAGCACACACTATCACACACACACACACACACACACGCACACACACGCACACACAACACGCACACACACAACACACACAACCCCCACACGCTGGCAATCACGACGGCGAGGACGACACAAATACAAACACAACACAACACACACAACACCACACGACACACCGCCACAAACATACACACACACACACGCACACACACACGCACACACACGCACACACCACCACCACCATACACACACGCACACACACACGCACTGATTTTCACCACATAAAGACATCAGCCGTGACGTGTTACCACACAAAGCAGTACGCAAACGTTTTAATATGTAATTCAACTGTACGATTTACATGAAATATTAATATTATTAATTCATGCATAAACGCATATCTCTGTCATAGCGGACATATCAGAGTAAATGGTTTCAATAAGCTAATATGACAAAACGTTTACTTGGATTTCAAGTAGTGTCATTTGAATTTCGTGCGTGAAATTAAAACAGGTAGCCTTTTGTCATAGTTTATGCAACCATGTTATACCACGTACGCTTATGTATATATGTAATAATCGTACATAATTAGGAAGTTTTACAAAATGAAATATGAGACTCGCTCACATTCGTTGACGCAGAATATTATTAAAAATGTATGCAGTTTCTAGCCTCATTGCCCTTTATTATTATTCAATGATGCTCATAATCAAAAAAAGAAGGAAGAAGAGAAGAAGAAGAAGAAGAAGAAGAAGAAGAAAAAGAAGAAGAAGAAGAAGAAGAAGAAGAAGACGTCGACGACGACGATGACAATGAGAAAAACATTAAGAATAACAATGACAAATAATAATAACGAAAATAAATTTGTTTATTGCTCTCTCACAATCACTGCTACTAAGCTTTTACTTTCCATCTTCCAGCGCTGCGTCCTTCTCTCTCTCTCTCTCTCTCTCTCTCTCTCTCTCTCTCTCTCTCTCTCTCTTCTCTCTCTCTCTCTCTCTCTCTCGCTCTCTCTCATTCTTCTTCTTTCTCTCTCTTTCTCTCGCGGACTCTATTTCACTGTCTCTTACTCTTTATATATCTTTCTCTCTCTCATTCTCTTCTCTCACACACACATCCACATACACACACACACCCACAACACACGCACCCACATACACACAAACACACACACACACACACACACCACACACACACACTACACACACACACACACTCTCTCCTCTCTCTCTCTCTCTCTCTCTCTCTCTCTCTCTCTCTCTCTCTCTCTCTCTCTACTACTCTCACTCTCTCTCTCTCTCTCTCTCTCTCTCTCTCTCTCTTTCTCTCTGTCTCTGTCCCTGTCTCTCTCTGACTCTCTCTCTCTCTGTGTGTTACTGCGTCCCTCATGCCACCATCCGCACACGTTGATTTTCTCCCGGGTAACGTTGTGATCATCTCTAATCCACTAAGACTTAAAACTCACCGCGGTATAATCTATTACCCGATACAGCGTATAGGTTGCGACTACAGTGCTACAACCACCCCCTGAGCCGTCGACGACGACGCACGACGCAATTAAATTGACTACGTCACGAATTTTCTATGGTAAAATTTGTTAAAATTGTGTTGCCATTTTTTTACATTAAAAGTAAGAACTAACGGGACTAAACGTATCGTCAAATTCTTATCTGATAAGATTGTTTCTCAACTAATTAAAATCCAAAAAACCTGGAGGATTTGATATTAGTGTTCCTGACATTAATTGCTTGCTATGGGTCACGAGTGTATGTTCACATCGAATAATATAGTAAAATAAGAAGTATAATGCAGCAATTTAACCATAAAAAGTGAACAGAATTACTTATATTTTGTGAAAAAGTGGGAATATTTTTTTCCTTTTTTACCATTTACGGTGACGTATTCACTGTAAGAGCAAGCCTATAGCGAATTACACTCGTGAAAGCGGGGGAAAATAACTTCTAAAAGCTCGTTTGTGCGGCGGCGGCGGCGGCGGCAGGGGTTCTTCGACGGAGCGGCAACAGCGTCGCGGCGACACAGCGCGCGGCAAATTAGCCCCGGCATCCGGCGAGTTCGGCTGAACCGCGGCGAGCAGTGCTGCTATATAGGTGGCGCGGTGTTTCGCTTTACGGCGCGCGCGCGCGGAAAAGGTAATCAGCGAGGCGACGTAAATCTTTCGCGCGAGAGATCGCCATCTTTGTTGCGCGGCGTCGATAAAATAAATGTTCGTCACGGTTTTTATCATCAGTGGGCGTTGCATTAGTTCGTTGTGCGCGTGCGCGTACGTGTGTGTGTGTGTGGGGGGGGGGGTATTGTGCGCGCGCGTGTGTGCTAGTGTGCATATATATATATTTATAGCAGGAGTAAATAAACACAAATGTGTGATTATGTAATCCTGCTATATAGTCATATGTGACGTGTAACTCACTGAAATATCACTTACCGTCGGAAATCACGAATGCTTGCCGAGACGTTTTAGATGGCATCACAGATTGGGATATAAAGCTTTTTATATAATTATGCGAGCTGATAATTGCAACGCGCCTCAATCAGCCAGCCGTTAATTAATCATGCGCGGGATTAAAAGCGAGTGGACAGCTTGATTCGTTTGCACGTTAGAAATCTAGGCGCAAAATTTCCAGGCGATGGAGCGAGAGATGCGTGCGTTGAGAGCGCTGCTGAATAGGATTTATGTTAGTTACGAGGATTGCGAGTTGAGTAAGCGATGTGGCGTATCGCTACTTGTAAACGTAATTCAGCCGTTACTAACCTTAAACCGATAGCCGGAGCAAGTTTGCGGGAGATCAGGAGTCACTCGGATAGAGCAAATAACCTGGGTACATTTAACCCGAAGTCAAGCGAAAGAGAAGTGTTCTCCGCCCTTCACCTCTTACTCTCTCTCTCTCTCTCTCTCTCTCTCTCTCTCTCTCTCTCTCTCTCTC
>NW_014577309.1:132165-132921 GCF_000485595.1 Priapulus caudatus | reverse complement strand
GAGAGAGAGAGAGAGAGAGAGAGAGAGAGAGAGAAAGAGAGAGAGAGAAAGAGAGACGTAAGTTCACCCTTTTCGATTAAATAATTGACCGAAGGAAAGAGTGGAGTCGGATCGGTCAATTCATTTAGAAACTCCCTCATTGACTACCGAAACAATAACTATTGTTCGTAGTTAAGATTTTTGTCAATGGTGCTTTCTCCATCATTCCTTTTGCTAGTGCATTCAATAGATAGACGTAGACAACGCGGGTAGTGATCCCAGCGACACTCACATTTTATTAAACGAAAATTATGAAGGCGACACACACGCACGCATACACGCACACACACATACACGCACACATACCGCACACGCACACGCCAACACGCACGCATACACGCACGCACATACCGCACACGCACATCCCCAACACGTATCCCCACACGCCTCCACTACATCCACACGCGTACACGCACGCGCGCGCACATACGCCCACACACCCGCGTGATATCGGAGGCATCTTTACGGCTAAGCTTGTTGGCTATTGGTTATGTCTCTCCTATTCTCGGCTGACGAGCAAAGCTCCCACACGCGCGCGTCACTGTGACTGACGGAAAAACCAACTTAAACTCCTAAATGTCTCTCTCGAAAAACGGACACAACCCTGCAGTTAAAGTTGTCTACGCCGTGTGGCATCGCTAGCGTGACGATGATGATGACGCCGTGTGGCATCGCTAGCGTGACGATGATGATGACGCCGTGTGGCATCGCTAGCGT
>NW_014577309.1:121781-124826 GCF_000485595.1 Priapulus caudatus | reverse complement strand
CTCTCTCTCTCTCTCTCTCTCTCTCTCTCTCTCTCTCTCTCTCTCTCTCTCTCTCTCTCTCTCTCTCTCTCTCTCTCTCTCTCTCTCTCTCTCTCTCTCTCTCTCTACTCTCTCTCTCTCTCTCTCTCTTTCTATCTCTCTCTCTCTCTCTCTCTATCTATCTATCTCTATCTCTCGCTCTCTTTATCGTTACTCTCTGTTTGTCTTGACTCACCCCGCTTCTCCAATGTTGTAGAACAATTGTCTGAATTTTCTGAATTTTCTGAATTTTCTGAATTTTTTGGTGCAAAATTGCGTGACTGCAATGGGTATATGTCGAGGGGATGTTGCTTTTGGATCAATTCCAATAAATAAAACACATGCGCGTGTAGGATGAGTTTATGTGCGAGATAGCGTGACTTTCAAAATAGGAAATACTCGGCATCTTATATATTACCCTAATCTAACTACCATGCATGTCTTATCAACATAACTGCACGCATGTTTACAGAATTTAGGACGCCATAAATATACGTTGAATCGACCGGGTGAGTTCGTATAGAGTCTCCGTCGGTGCGCCCGTGCGTCTGTCCGTCTATTAATGCGCCAGTTCCTCCCTCCCTCCCTCCCTCCCTCCCTCCTTTCCTCCCTCTTTCTCTCTCTCTCTCTTCCTCTTTCCCTTCCTCCTTTCCTCCTTCCCTTTCTCTCTCTTTCTCTCTTCCTCCCTTACCTCCCTGCCTCCCTCCCACCTTCTACACCTCCCTCCCTCCCCCTACCTCTCTCCATGCCTCCCTCCCTCCCTCCCTCACTCTCCCATCCTTTCATTCCTTCCTCTCTTCCTCCCTCGCAGCCTCCCTCCCTCTCCCCCTCCCTTCCTCCCGCCTTTCCTCCTTCCCCGGCCTACATCTATCGCTGTACTGTTTGCTTTGTCACTAGTCGTTCGTCACGTGTGGGAATTCGCTAAAAATTCTCTTGAAACGCAATTGCCTGTAGAATGAATAACGGCCGAAGAGTTTGATGGAATTGTTTTCATGGTAAAAGCACTGCGCGGCGGCATCGCGTGGCCGTTTGCATATTATTGTCTCGCCAAATGAGCAAATTTGTCATCAGAGATCTGTCCCTTATCGGCCTCGAGAGAGACGGGGGCACATAAGCTCGCTATCGTAATGGGACTTTATTCGCTAAGGAGTTTTTTGGAAGTCGTCGGAACAGCGTGGGTTATCAGTGTTCCTCTAACATTCATAAATTATCTCGTGACCATAGCTATAGATTCTAAACATCGAGGGTTTAGAATATAATCAAAAACAGGACACAATATAATTTATGTCCGTACTGATAAAGTTCGAAATTATCGCACTTGAGATATTGTATTTGATACTTTTTGGATGCTAGCTTTTATTAGAGAGATCGCTGTCGTACCCAAACTTGGAATCTGCACAATCTCGAGATTGTGCAATGATTGTGCTGCCCAAACTGCGGATTCCCTAGTTTGGCTGACCAATCTCAAGATTGGGCAAACTGAAAACGGTCAGTGATTCAACAACCGCTCATACTCATAGCGAGTGTGTGGCGTGCGTGGTGCAAACTATTAGAGAGAGATTTAGAGATTTATCTCATATTTATCCAATTATTTATACAAAGGTGACAAACACATTGAGGAAAGAAAGTATACGACCTTATAATTATATAGTTATGATATAACATTTGAAATCCTAATAATCATATGTTTGTGCAAGCTCTGTTTACCTCTGTTTGCCCAATCTCAAGATTGATTGCCCAAACTGCGGATGCGCTGAAATTCCAAGTTTGTGCAAGATTCCAAGTTTGGGCACAACATCGCCATGTATTCTCAAGCATTATGGGCTAATGAAAATATAGGGTTTATTTGTCTAGTATATGCGGATTGCGACAAATAATCAAGAGCTTATAATACAGGTAAAATTCAGCCGATAGATGGATATACATGCAGAGTGCGCGAACTAGCACCACGGAGTTCGATCGCATTAAATGAAATTAGCCTCCAGGGTTTCTGCGATAAAATGAACGACGCCGTGATGTTAGCAATGAACCGACTAGTTCAAAACTCGTAGGGTACGTAGTCTCGTTCGGTTCTCTTCTCATTTTTGTTTCGTCGCGATGCACCGCTGCAGATTGAGTTACGTAGCGTAGCGATGTGGCGTAGGCGGGTCGGCGTGTAGTTGCATGCATGCATGGGATATGGGGGGAGATAGATAAGTTAGGGACGTGGGTGAGACACAATATGGATGCATGCATGGAGTGAGTATGAGGGGAGATGTGTGGGAACGTGCGTGAGATACGGATGAGATGTGGATGCGATATTAGTGAGATATTTGTGTTACGTTGGTCGTGCTTGGGCAATACATGAATAGGACATGGGTGGTACTTGTGTGGGATATGGGTGGTACATGGGTGGTATGTGGATAGGACGTGGATGAGACGTGGGGTCAGATATGGGTAGGATATGCAAGGGGTATGCAAATGACGTACATATGATATATGGGTTGGATGTGGATGGAGTATGATTGAGATGTGGGTGTGGCGTGGATAGAATATGGACGAGACCTAAGTGGAACACGAGGCGAATCTAGCTGAGGATCTGAAGGTTCTGAAGTTTGTGGAAATATGATTGATAAATGGTGGGCGCCAAAGGGATATAACCATGTTTGCATTGCCGTATTTTATTGAGTTCCATTAGCTCTAAGAGCGGGGAAAGGCGTTCCCGATAACAACAGCGATATACGTTTGTTAGCGTAGCGCGGGGCATGACGGGACGGTTCGGGATGGGGATTATATCGTGGGATATAATTTAGGAAATTGTTAGATGTAAAGCTCAGAAAATTTATGAATATCGGCTCAGGGCGGCTCAGAAGATACGCAGGCGGAATTAGCTCGTTGCTAAGGGTGTTGCCACGGGAAGCGTGCGTCCTCGATTGTTTTATGTGTGTGTGTGTGTGTGTGTGTGTGTGTGTGTGTGTGTGTGTGTGTGTGTGTGTGTGTGTGTGGTGTGGTGGTGGTGGTGGTGGTGGTGGTGGTGGTGGTGGTGGT
>NW_014577309.1:109512-116408 GCF_000485595.1 Priapulus caudatus | reverse complement strand
CGCACACGCAGTCTCCCCACGCGCATGCAGCCTCGCAGCCTCAATCGAAGCAGCGCTAGCGTAGTCACGGCTTGCTCGCACACCGGGCCGCTGTTGCTGCTGGCGACGCTGGCACGCGAGCACCGCTGCCGACTACGCTCCGTTGTCTCCGTCTCCGTCGTCGTCGTCGGCACACAACGACGTCGCTGCTGCTGTTACACGCCGCGTTTTCCGATGCGCCGCCGCGCGTGCCCTGTAGACGCGCCCGCCCACACGCTCTGGTTACTCTCCGTACCGGTTTGTTGCTACGTATCGTATGTGATGAAGGCAGTGTGATAGACCGTCACGGGTGTAGTTGTACGGGTTGCGGTTACCCGCTACAGGAGTGCAGTGGGCGCTGCGGTTACTTAGTTGTCGACAGTGTATAGTAGTGAAATCTGTGAGAATTCGTCTGTGACAGTGTGACTAGTGTTCAGAAAATAGCACGAGCTGCAAACTTCGTGTACAAAATAGTGTTAACTATAACCCTGCGTACGAAATAGTGCGTTCTATGTATCATGTGTACAAAATAGTGCGTTCTATGTATCATGTGTACAAAATAGTGCAAGCTACGAACCTTGTGAACAAAATCGTGCGAACAGCTGAACTCTGCGTACCGAGTAGCGCGAACTACAAATCTGGACTGCAATCGTAAGACCTACGATTCCGGCGTAAATTCGTGCGAGTTCGAATTATTGCACGGTAGTGTGGTTTGCGCCAGCACGTATCAACTACTGCCGGACGCTGCTAGCTATAGCTGAGACCATATCGTAATAGTGCGAGATTTAATACTTGGGCAACAGTGCTATGTAAAGGGGCGAGCTACCTTGGGTGTGTGATAACGTGAGAAAGGGTATACGTGCGAGAGCGCAAGCTGCAGTGACAGTAACAGTGGGATCCACGGAAAGTTACAATAATAGGTGCTATACGGTGAGTTATAATAACACGTTATAATAGTACACGCCATGGAAGGTTACAACAGTCCAAATAATGATGGACGTTTTGTTACGATAGTACTAGTGCTACGGCAAGTTACAATAGTGCAAACTATGGTGAGTGTTCAAGGTAGGGGTTGTTACAATAGTACACATATGATAAGTTACAATAGTATAAGCTAGAGTGTGTGTGTGTGTGTGTGTGTATACGCGAGAGGAAAATATTGCAGGAAAAGATTATAGAAATGCGCAAATTCGAAATGAGCGGTGCGAGAATGTATTTTTAATCCTCGTTACTTGTTCGTTTGATACACGACTTAGCTGAAGCTAACCTTGTGCATTCAGAAGAAAACTGTTGTACGGGATATTTCGACTCGGTTGCTATAACAACGATATTCATATATAGAACAGACGCATATTCACACTAGAAACATCAGCCTTTCAGATACATACGTATACTGCACTCCCTGATTGACTGTTTAAATAATAAGGTTGGCTATCTCACGCATATCATCTACGATCTCAAACATCAACGCTATATTCTTATCAAACACTAAGACTTTATCTTTCCTAAACAATAACACTACATCTCCCTGAAGCATTAGGATTAGACTCATTAAACACCAAGACTATAGACTCCCTGAAACACTGACGTTATATCTCCTCAAACGTAAACCTTATATTCCACGCTAGAACCAAGTCTGTACATTCCTAAAGTACTGACACTACATTCCCTTGTGTGCTAACATCATGTCGTCCAAGCACTAACGTTACAATCCGTGTTAGAAATAAGACTACGTCTTCCTAAAGTATTCATCTCGCTCATTATATACGTAACTATAAAACACTAATGCGATATCTCTTGCGAGCACTGACGCTATATCGCCATCGCCTTCCAAGACTTTATCTCAAGTATACTAACGTTGTATCCCAACTCAAAAACCACATCTTACTCAAGCATCAAGACACACGCTTTAGTGCCTTAGTTGGGATTACTCTACCCTAGTATGGTGCATTCCAGAGATTCCGTTTAAAGCAGTATATCGATCGCCCTCAAGCGCTAACATGAGACCCGATCAGAGCGTGGGAGCCTGTATTATGAGAATGCAATTTCGAAGTCATCGCAAATTTCTAACAAGATAACGCCAGCCCGCAACCATAAAGGCGATAAATATTTTATTAGTTCTCGAAGAAAATTGTAAACGCGCTTTAAAATTTTGCTAGTATCTCGCGATAAACCGACGAAAATGGCAACGAGTTCACGACGTTTACTAAAATCCAATAAAGACTTGATGAACTCCTCGCAATCCGACCATCCCCGACCTCTCCCCGTACTCTACGCCGTGTGGCATCGCTAGCGTGACGATGATGATGACGCCGTGTGGCATCGCTAGCGTGACGATGATGATGACGCCGTGTGGCATCGCTAGCGTGACGATGATAATGACACCGTGCCTGACTAGCGTCGAAAATCGAAATATACTTCGAAACGCTAATATGATTGTTCTTCTCGAGAATTAATGCAAGCGTAAATTAGTCATCGTTATTTCTAATGGCTTCTCATGAGTGAAGCTGTAAATTTCCAGGCAGTGTTCATATTTTTTTTAATCTTTCTTATGCAAGGTTAATAATGCGAGCGTCTCAATCGCGGCTGTTATACATTCACTCACAGAGATCAGAATAGTCGTGGTATGCGATGCAGTCGTTTAGCACGGGAGGTACAACTATCTCCACTTTATCGGGCCTCGAATAAACGGGAGCCTCGCTTAAACGGCATGTGTCTTTGAAAAAATTCTCGGGACCACTGCTTAATCGGTAATACCGCTTAATCGGGGCCATCGCTTAACTGAAACCACCGTTTAATCGGGACATTTTCAAGGTTTCCGTTCTGTTCCGATAACGCAGGTAGCACCGTATTACGTCGTTGATCGCCTCTCGTGTTCGTGCTGCTAGGCTGTTCGCTCGCCTTACGACGTCGTCGTCTGCGCCGCGCCTTCGATATTTGCTTCTAATTGCCGACCGCATCCGCCATCTTGCATACTGCAGCGCTGTCAATATTGCATTGCATATTGCAGCGCTGTCAACTCCTTCCGTCGTCGCACGCGTGACGTCACCTCGATTACAATAGCGTCGAACCACTTCTAGCCAATTTCTCACTCACTCGCGCAGTGTGAGAGGGGGCGCGCTTACGGCGGATTGCAACAGTCGTGCGTAATCAGATACAGTAGTACACCGTGGTACGATGACTCGATCGGGTGACGTAAATTTGCCCGCAATGATGTTTTGTACTAACTATAACGACTTTTTCGCGCGATACGAAACGAAAATGCTCTCTTACGTAATTTCTTGAGGAACGAGCGAGGTTGTTCACCTCAAAATTTAATTGGATTAATTTAGTAAATATATACTTTTTATATATAGATTAATTAATACGCTTTGCAGAACATATCGTTTATAAATAATATAGCAAATTTTCGCTTGCACTTGTAATTGTGCGTTTACAATCAGTGTCCTACACCCGAATTACTACAGGTGGTACAGGATACACATTTTTATTCAAAACTACCTTTCTTGTATTACATTACGTAATACATTACGTAATACATTACGTAATACGTAATACGCATTTTCCCAGAACTTAGCACCAACTAAGTACGGTACCAGCTAGGCCGTGTATACGTGTGAACGCACGTCACCTTTTTCGCAGCCGGCGACGTCACGTTCTTTCGCAGCCGGCGACGTCACGTTTTTCGTTGTCGTCGTCGTCATTTTTAGTCATCATTCAGTCGTCGTCGTCACCTTTCGTCGTCATTTAGTTGTCGTCGTCATCATTACTCGCCCTGATAAGGGTAAAACACAGCACCGCTAGCGAGCTGAATCGGCGCGGTCGCCTTTTTCGCAGCCGGCGCCGTCACATCTTGCGTAGCCGGCGAGGTCATCTTTTTCGCACCGCGAGCGAGAAACGTTACCGAGCGCCGCCGCCGCCGCCGCCGCCGTGTTTTCGCTCGCTCGCGGTGCTGTTTTAGCCTTGTCAGGGCGAGTAATGATGACGACGTCGACTAAAAATAACGACGACAACAGCGAAAAACGTGACGTCGCCGGCTGCGAAAGAACGTGACGTCGCCGGTTACGAAAAAGGTGACAGCGCCGGCTACGAAAAACGTGACGGCGCCGGCTGCGAAAAACGTGACCGCGCCGTCACTAGTCGGCTTCCGTACGAAAGCAATCAGAAGAGCAGTCAGTTGCGTAAGCGGCTTAGGCGCAGCTTCTAGCAACAAATTGATGAGCATTGAATATCCCTTACTTCGCTTCGTGGCGGATTGTTTTTCCGGTTCAAATGCGCCGACGGGCGGCGTGCGGCCGTATTGTCTTTCCGAATGCATGATGTGCGTGTGTGCCAGAGTTGCTCTTCCTAAAGCTGGCAGCACACTTCACCATTTTCGTTGCTCGTACAGGCAATTTTCGTGGTCGCCACAAAAATGGCCAAATGTGCGGGGGCCGGCAACGACCACTCACCACGTAAATTTAGTGGTGACCACGAGTTGCCGAGAATCAAACCGGTTTGAGTTCTCACCACGAAAATTGCTCGTGGTGGCAACTTGTGGTGAACTGTGCTGCGTGCTTTAGTACAGCCTCCGCTTGCTGTTTCTCTCCCGCGTCCGCTTTCCGCGCAATTTATATCATCCGATTTCCTCTTCTTCCCCCTTTTCAGGCTATGTTTTTTTTTATATCTTGCCCTCACTCTCTGTCTCTCTGTCTCTCTCTCCCTATCTCTCTCTCTCTCTCTCTCTCTCTCTCTCTCTCTCTCTCTCTCTCGTTCTCTCTCTATCTCTCTCTCTCTCTCTCTCGCTCTCTCTCCCTGTATGTGTGTGTGCGCGCATGCGTGAGTGTACGTGGCGTGAACGCCAAAACCATGTTGTTAGCGTTTTGCGTGATGGCCCGGGCTGCGAGCGCCGCGCTGCATGCCCAGGGATGCGCTTTACGCAAGAACGGCATGAACTGGGTTAATGTATTGTACCAACACGCCGCCGCGACGGTATAGTAAGATAAGTAACCGTACACCTAACGCGACGGCGAGATCGCATTAATTTCATTACGCATCGCTGTCGCAATTAATTTAGGAAGGAAACGCAGTTCCGTTATGTCATCGTGAATATCGCATGCACCCCCCCCCACAGCTCTGAGCGTTTAAAAGGTCTTTCCTTCACAAAATAAAATTGTTAATGCGGTAAAAAATATAAATCCAATATCGCGTCACTGGGAGATACGTGTTTGTGCTTTACGGTTAGCGAAATTTCGGCGATGACAACGAGGCGTGCGCACCTGAATGTATCTGAATGCAAGCTCTTATCGGCTGCAAACTCGCACAAAGGCCACGGAATAACTTCGAAGTGCGTACATCCCCCGCTCTAGCCTTTTTACCCCTATAGTATTATTTTCTCCCATCATACCTATTCTATATTTATACCATAGATGCTTCTACATAAGATGTTCCTTCATCCCACCGCTTCCTCTTTTTTTTCTCCCTCCTCCTCCTTTTCCTCCTCCTCCGTCTTCTTCTTCTTTTTCTTGTTCTTCTTTTATTTCTTGTTCTTCTTCGTCGTCGTCGTCTTCTTCTTTTTCTTCTTCTTCTTCTTCTCCTTCTTCTCCTTCTTCTTCTTTCCCTCCTCCTTCTTCTCGTTCTTCGTCTTCTTCTTGTTGTTGTTCTTCTTCCTCCTTTTCTTCTCCTGCCGTTTCCTCTTCTTATCCTTCATTCCAACACACAGGCAATTTCACGCAAACCTATATATGATAATTGCATTTGCGCATCCTTTCTCGCTAGTGTCCCGGCGCTCCTCCGATCGAGATACTTACATATAGGCGCGGAGCCCCCTATTATGTTTCTATATTCACTGCTCCATTTCCCGCATAATCAAATCACTGCAGCCGACTACGGATCTCTGCCCGTACGTCCACATTACGCCCTGCTGTAATGTCGCGTATTAATCACGAACCTTAACGTTGGCGCTGCGGGACTGATGATAGGTTGCATGCTGGAAGGCGGACACACGCTCGCGCGCGCGCATACACGCACGCGAGCACACATGCACGCACGCACACGCACGCGTACATGTATGCAGGCGCGCACACGCAATACGCGCGGACATACGCACGTACACACACACACACACACACACACACACACACACACACACACACACACACTCATTGCTAACGCGTATACGTACACGATCGAGTAGTTTTAACCTCCTCGCGGAAGGTCGTGAAGTTAAACGACGTAGCGTGTAAGAAGAAATTCCGCATCTCGGTGCAAACACCGCTGCCTCTTCACTCTCCCTGCCGCAACCTTTCTGTCGTAGAGAGCCTACTCCGTCTAATGAGATGCGAGAGGCCGTGGGCGGCGTAGGAAAGGCGACGTATATAATTGCATCGTGTTTTAAGTTCATCGTGCGCTATTTGCAGGCCGGAGTAAGAACTGAGGAGAAGGGAAAATGAAGCCCCGGGAAGCTTATGATGAATGTTTGAATGTATCGAGAGAGCGTATGAATGGGTTCCGGTACTCTTGAATGTATCGACGTTCGCCCCGGCGTGTTATACATTCATTGATGCGTCTTATTGTCTCGGGTTAGGGGAAATGCTAGACTTTGAGCGGAGCATCATAATCAATACGTGCTGAGAAGTGCACTCTACGCCATTTTTTGTTCGTTTTTTTTCCTTGAGAGAAGCCGACAAGATAAAACGAAGGAGAAAAAGATAGGTGCGTAGGTGGGAGAGAGCGGGAGAGGGTGTAAGAGTGGGCGAGAGTTGGAGAGAGAGAGAGAGAGAGAGAGAGAGAGAGAGAGAGAGAGAGCGAGAGCGAGTGAAAGATAATGTAGCGTGAGAGAAGGAGAGTTAGAGAAAGAAACAACACGCGCGCTTAAGAAAGAGAAAAAATGAAGAGCG
>NW_014577309.1:106781-109502 GCF_000485595.1 Priapulus caudatus | reverse complement strand
CAGCGGTCACGGCACACACGCTTTCGGGGCGCTATAGTTGCGGCAGTACTCTACCCTAGTATGGTTGGCATTCCAGAGATTCCGTTTAAAGCCAGTATCATCGATCGCCCTCAAGCGGCTAACATGAGACCGATCAGATGCTGGGGAGGCCTGGATTATGAGAATGCACATTTCGAAGTCATCGCAACTTTCTAACAGATAACGCCAGCCCGCACCAATAAAGGCCGATAATAGTTTAGGTAGTCTCGACGAAAATTGTAAAGCGCTTTTAAAATTTTGGCAGTATCTCGCCGATAAACAGCGCACGAAATGGCAACGAGTTCACGAGTTTACTAAATCCAATAAAGAAGCTTGGATGACTCTGCAATCCGACCCATCCCCGACCTTCCGTCCCGTACTCTCAGCAACAGCACAGCGCAGCACACACACACGCAACAAACCACACGCGCACACACGCACGTACGCACGCGACACACACAACACACACGCACAACACAGCACACACACCACACACACACACAACAGCATAGCACATCACACACAACGCGCGCGGGCTGCGCACACCACACGCACGCATACAACAAGCACACGCGGCGCACACAGCGCACGCACAAGCACAACACACACACACACACACCCCAACACATCAACACACACACCACCGACACACACACACCACACTCATTGCTGAACGGCCGTTACGTACACGATCGCAAGTAGTTTTAACTCCTCGCGGAAGTCGCTGAAGTTAAGAGTGAGCGGGTAAGAGAAATTCCGCATCTCGGGGAAACACGCTGCCTCTCACTCTCGCCTGCGCCGCAACCTTTCTGTCGTAGAGAGCCTACTCCGCCCTAATGGAGATGGCCGAGAGCCGTGAGGCGGCGTCGGAAAGGCGACGTACTTAGAATCTGCATGCGTGTTTTTTAGTTCATCGTGCGCTATTGCCAGGCCCGGAGTAAGAACTGAGGACGAAGCGGAAAATGAAGCCCCGCGGAAGCTTAGGAGGAATGTTTGACCAGGTATCGAGATGAGCGTGTATGAGATTGGTTTCCGATCTCTTGAACGTAGTCGACGTTCCGCCCCGGCGCTGGTATACATTCAGCTGATGCGTCCTTATTGGTCTTCGGGGTAGGGGAAATGCTAGACGGTTGAGCGGAGCCTCACTAAGCAAGACGTGTGAGAACGTGCACTCTACGCCAGTTTTGTTCGTTGTTGTCCTTGAGCGAGAAGCCGACAAGATAAAACGAAGCGAGAGAAAAGATTAGGGCGAGGGGGAGAGCAGGCGGAGAGGGTGTAAGAGTGCGCGGAGAGTTGGAGAGCAGGAGACGAGAGGACGGAGAGAGAGGAGAGAAAGAGAGAGAGCGAGAGCGACGTGACAAGATAACTGTGCGTGAGAGAGGGAGAGGTTAGAAGAAACAGAAACAAGCCGCGCGTTAGAGAAAGAGAAAAATGCAAGAGCGAACGCGAACGCGATAGAGGAGATAAGAAAAAGAAGAAACGAGAGAAATAGAGGAGAAATGGCGCCCGCTGCGAAGAGGAGAGAGAGCAGGAGAGAGAGAGAGAGACCGAGAGAGGGAGAGCGAGAGTGCACGCTAACGAAAAAAAGAAAGAGCACTAGCGGGAGAGAGAGACGGGGGGAAAGACAGGGGGAGAGAAGGAAAGAGAGCGCACAAGAAATCTATAGCGCGCGCTATATAGATATAGATAGTGATATGACTAGATGACGCGACAACGATAGAGTGAGAGTGAGAGCGCGCGTCCATGGTTTACTTGGGCGCGACTGAGGGTCAAATGTGGCGAAGCTATTTGCTCAATCTGAGCAATTCCCGATTCCTCGAACGGGCGTGTGGCATCGGTTGGAAGTTATCGCGTCGGTTCAATTGCTTCTCTAAACCTTCCCGTATTACGCCGCTCACTCAACTGTCGATCGTGTTACGAACCAAAATTTCGTCGAGTGCCCCCTTCGTTTCATTACTTGTAAATATGTGTGTGCTGCCCGCCCGAATCGGGCGAATGGTATCGACTTGATCAATCGAATTTAATCCCGGAACTAGTGGGCGCCTACTCGCGGAGGTTCAACGTGCTATCTGATCGGTTTTTAATTCAGAATTGTTGCAAGAATTTACGAACGTCTTGCTATGCATTTCTCGACTACCGCCCCCAACCACGATTGGACGCAGTGGCTGTCTGTGTCTTCTCAGCCTACACGTGCACGTCTATATGCGCATGATCTAACCGCAGCCTATAGGCTAGAGTAATGGATTTCGTATTGGTTTCAGCTTGCGTGAGCGGATGACGAGAGAATGTACATATGAAGTTTCTGCTTTCAACTATGCGGTGCAAGAAATATCGTTTAGAAAACCGCCGAGTGTATCTGAAAAACAGGCGACGTAAGCGCACGCAATGTTAATTCAATATAGGTTGATATTTTTCTCGTTTATCTACTTAGTGATATATCTAGCGTCCACTTCACCGGCGGAGAATAAGGAGGGTGAGTAGTGTTAGTAGTAGTAGTATCAACAGCAACGGCAGCAGCAACAGTAACAGCAGCAGTAACAGCAGCGGCTACATCTATGTATCTATTTATGTATCTATCTATCTACCTATCTTTCTATCTATCTATCTATCTATCTAGCTAGCTAGCTAGCTAGCTAGCTAGCTAGCTATCTATCTATCTATCTATATATATATATATATATATATATATATATATAACTAACT
>NW_014577309.1:94883-105274 GCF_000485595.1 Priapulus caudatus | reverse complement strand
TTACTCTATTATAATTGTATATTTCGCTTTTCTCTCGCTACTCTTTCTCGTTTCTTTTCTTTCGCCTTTATCTCTCGCTCTCTGCTCGCTTCGGTCTTTCTCTCTCTCTTTTTTCTTCTCTCTCTCTCTCTCTCTCTCTTCTCTCTCTACTCTTGTCTGTCTCTCTCGTTTCACAGCCAAGAGAGACGTGGCAATTGTGACGCCAACATGTTGTTAACGTTTTGGCGTGATGGCCTGGCTGCGAGCGCCGGCTGCTGCGGATGCGTTTAGCAAGAACGGCATGACTGCGGTTATGTATTTGTACAACGGCCACGCGCGACGGTTATGTAAGATAGTACCGTACACTAACCGCGGCGAGGATCGGCGATTAATTTCATTAGATCGCTGTCGCATTATTTTAGGAAGTAAACGCAGTTCGTTTTTATGTCATCGTGTATAGGCATGGACCCCCCCACCACACCACCAACACCCCGCCTTTCCGCTCTGGCGTTAGAAAAGATCTTTCTTTCACAAATAAAAATTGATTAATGCCTGTAAAAAATATTAAATTCCAATATAGCCAGTCACTGGAGAGATACGTGTTTGTGCTTTACGGTTAGACGAAATTTCAGGCGATGACCAGAGGCGTGACGCCCTGAATGAGCTCTTATCGGCTGACTCGCAAAGGCACGGATAAGCTTCGGAGTGAGTACTCCCGCTCTGCTTTTTACCCATATAGTATTATTTTCTCCATCTATAACTTTTATTTAATTTTCTAGATTGCTTATCATAGATTGTTCCTTATCCCACGTTCCTCTCTTTTTATTCTCTCTCTCCTTTTCCTCCTCCTCGTTTTTTTCTTTTTTTGTTCTTTTTTATTCTATGTTTTCTTCGTTCGTTCTTCTTCTTCTTCTTCTTTTTTATTGTTCTTCTTTTATTTTCTTGTTTTCTTCGTTAGTCGTCTTTCTTCTTCTTTTCTTTTTCTTTTTCTTCTTCTTCTTCTCCTTTTTTTTTCCCTCCCTCTTCTTCTCGTTCTTCGTTCTTCTTTCTTGGTTGTTGTTTCTTCTTCCTCCTCTTTCTTTCTGCGTTTCCTTTCTCATCCTTCATTCAAAACAGTGCCAATGTTCACGAACACCTTATTATATGATAATTTGCATTTTGCGCCATCCTTTCTCGCTAGCTGTCCCGCGCGTCCTTTCCAGATCGAGGTACTTACATATAGGAGCGGAGGCCCCTTATTTATGTTTCTATTTTCACTGCTCATTTTCCGCATATCAATCACTGAGCCGGATACGGATCTCTGCGTACGGTCACTTCGCCTGCTTTATATCGCGTATTCTCACGACGCTTAACGTTGGTTCGCCTTGCCCCGGGCAATGATGAATAGCGTTGCAATGCTGGAAGGCGGAACACGCTCGCGCAGCGACATACACGCAAGCGAGCAAATGCACGCACGCACACGCAGGTACTGCTTATGCAAGGTGCGGCAACGCCATATACGCGCGGACATAGCAAGTATTCGAAATTAAACACACACCACACACCGCCACCACACACAACACAACCCGCAGGTTGAGTTATGATTCACAGATGTCATTCGAGCGCTAGACAGGTGAGTTAGAGTGAGTGTACACGTGTAACAGTATAAGGGCAGGTAGGTGAGCGTGATGTACAGATATGTGACGTTAAAGAGCGACGAGTGAAGAGTTTGGGGTTGTTAACACGTGTGAACATTATGACGCAGATTTAAGGTGAGGTTGTTACACAGTGTGGACATAAGACGGAGCTAGGAGTGGCATGGTTCATTACACGTAGTTGAATATGTAAATAATAAGTTACAATAGTATAAGCTAGAGTGTGTGTTTAATGTATGGTTTGTTACAATAACACACATATAGTAACTTACAATAGTGCAAACTATGACGAGTGTTGAAGAGTTTCAAGTTTTGTTACAATAGTGCGTGCTGCTGTAAGTTGAAATAGTGCAAACTATATAATGACTGTTCATGGTAAGATTTATTACAATATGTCAAGGTATAATAGGTTTTCAACATGAGTTTTCTTACAATAGTACGCCCCACGGTGAGTTACAATAATATAAAATGCGATCAGTGTAAACGTGATCGATATAACTTTATCTGTACAATCGGTCATATTTACTTGGCACAGATAACGGTCTGTTGTAATCGAAAATGTGTTGCTAAGGTAAGCTGTCATTATGACCTGTTACGGAAATGTTTCCAGCTGTGCTTACATCCAATCTTGTCGCACGGGCGCGCGCGTGTGCTTGGTGACAGGCCATAGTTCTACTCAGCGCGTGTCTGACCGTGATGACGCGTGTAACGTCACCGATCTGACATGTCAGCACGGCGACGTAACGCGTCGACTGAAGCTTTCGGCGCGGAGACAACCGCATCCTCACTCGTGCTCTCCGATTACGTCACACTGCACATGCGCGAGATGATGGCGCCGGAAGGTCGCTTAACGATGAAAAAACTTATATTGGCGGCGGCCCGAGGCGTGGTGCGCGCGTGCGTGCATGCATAATGCGCGCGTGCGTGCATACGTGCTGCGAGCGTGCACATGCGTGTTCACCGCGGCCGGATCGGCGACTACTTGTCGTCGTCGTGACAGGCAGACGCACTCGTGTTCTATCATCGTCAGCGACTAACAAACGCGTTCGATCGACGAAGCTTCGTCTTAAACAGCAGCGATCTGAATTTTCGAACATCGTTTTCTTCTTCTCTCTTTCTCTCGCAGATGCACGCTGCCGATGTCATGGCGACGCATCTGTGAGTGTTTGGGTTCGAGATCTTCGATGCGTGAGATACGAAGATAGGAGGCAGCGGCGCCCGCACGCAGAAGTGACGACTTCACCGGCTGGTGGCCGTAGTGAGAGTCGTTCTGCGATAGGACCGGATTGCGCTAGGCTCCGCCGGAGTTAGTCACGTTAGTCAAGCATGGAGCGCTGCGACATCGGATGAGCGACACGCTTGTGTCGAGCTAGAACACGCAAGCTTGGAGTATCCTTAGATCTGGTAGCCAGGTAGATCTGTGTTGGATTATCCTTACATTAAAGCCAGGTAGATCTGTGTTGGATTATCCTTACATTAAAGCCAGGTAGATCTGTGTTGGATTATCCTTACATTAAAGCCAGGTAGATCTGTGTTGGATTATCCTTACATTAAAGCCAGGTAGATCTGTGTTGGATTATCCTTACATTAAAGCCAGGTAGATCTGTGTTGGATTATCCTTACATTAAAGCCAGGTAGATCTGTGTCGGATTATCCTTCCATTAAGGCCAGGTAGATCTGTGTTGGATTATCCTTACATTAAAGCCAGGTAGATCTGTGTCTGATTATCCTTTCATGAAAGCCAGGTAGATCTGTGTCGGATTATCCTTACATGAAAACCAGGTAGATCTATGTCGGATTATCCTTACAATAAATTGAAGCCAGGTGGATCTGTGCCGGATTATCCACACACTTGTAAGAGAGCTACGTATGTGACTGCAGAATTATCCAGAACTTCGTAATACATATGTTGTCTAGCTATGCTGAAGAATCCTCACATTAAAACCTGCGTGGAACTATGCCAAGTTGCCCAGAAAAGTGTAGAAGACCGAGGTATCTCTGTGCGGAATTATCCAGGGCTGCATGAAACCTGATGACGTGCCGGATTATCTTTATAGTAAAGCCTGGCAGAGTTATGCCGGATGATCCAGAAACGTGTGGAGGGCTGTCGTATTTATTACATCCGCTATCGTCCAGAGATACACGTTTAGCCAGGTAGCTGTGTACGGTACGTGGGACTGAACTTTACGGTGTTGGCACGCCGCCAGGAATGCTGCCGGAACATACAGGGGGAACAGTGCGGGGCTGAACTCTACGGTGTTGGCACGACGCCAGGAATGCTGCTGGAATATGATCTCCGCGACGCCCGCAGACGCCAACATGAGCGCGCCATCTACCGGAGCAGACGCGCAGCACGCGTCGGCGTTCAGCATCGTCATGGGCGTCGCTCTCGCGCTCGTCATCTTCTTCGCGATCGCCGGCAACCTGCTCGTCTGCGTCGCCGTCTACAGCGACCGCAACCTGCGCAAGATCGCTAACCTCTTCATCGTGTCGCTGGCGCTCGCCGACCTGCTCGTCGCCACACTTGTCATGCCGTTCGCTCTCGCCAACGACCTGCTGGGCTACTGGGCCTTCGACGTCGGCTTCTGTAACGTGTGGGTGTCGTTCGACATCATGTGCTCGACGGCGAGCATTCTGAACCTGAGCGCCATCAGCGCCGACCGCTACGTGCACATCCGAGACCCGCTGCGTTACCATGCCAACATGAGGGCGCGCACGGCGCTGTGTGCGATCTTCTGCGTCTGGCTCTGCTCCTTCGTTATCTCGTTCGTGCCGATCAACCTCGGCTGGCACGAGATTCCCGTGAGCAACAACATCAGCGGTGTGCGGGAACAGGAGAAGGTCGTCGCGCAGGAGGAGGACGTGGACAGCTCGCCGCCGATGTGTGCCTTGGAGATCAATCCTACGTACGCGATTCTGTCGTCTGCGATCAGCTTCTACGCGCCGTGCGTCGTCATGGTATTTATCTACATGCGTCTGTACGCGTACGCGCGTCGGCACGTGAGAAGCATCAAGGCGCTGTCGGTGCCGCCGTCGACGAACGGCGGTGCGGCGAGCGTGCACTCGCGCCAGTGGCAGGACCACAAGGCGGCGATAACGCTCGGCGTTATCATGGGCGTCTTCTTGCTCTGCTGGACGCCCTTCTTCTGCGTGAATATCGTCGCGGCGTGCTGCGCCGAGTGCGTGCCCAAGGTCGTCTTCGTCGTGCTCACGTGGCTCGGCTACTTCAACAGCACGATGAATCCGATCATCTATTCGATCTTCAACACGGACTTCAGGGAGGCATTCAAGCGGATACTCGCCATAGATAGGTATATATACGGCGGTCGGCGGCGGCGGAGCTGTGTGTGGGTGTGTGTGTGTGTATGTGTGTGTGTGTGTGTGTGTGTGTGTGTGTGTGTGTGTGTGTGTGTGTGTGTGTGTGTGTGTGTGTGTGTGTGTAGTGTGTGTGTAGTGTGGTGTGGGTGTGTGTGTGTGTGTGTGTGTGTGTGTGTGTGTGTGTGTGTGTGTGTGATAACGGGTGTGGATGAATGGATGGATGGGCGGACGAATTTACAAATAGACGGACTGGCGGTCGGATGGATGGCTAGACGAATTGATGGATGGACAGACGAAGTCATGGATGGACGAACGGATAGATGAGTGTTCAAATGGACGGACGGACGGACGGGCGGATGAATAGCCAGATGAAGTGATGGACGGACGGAGGGAGTCATGGATGAATGAACGGATAGACGAATGTTCAAATGGAGGGACGGACGGGCGGATGGATGGACAGATGGAGTGATGGAGGGACGGACGGGCGGATGGATGGACAGATGGAGTGATGGACGGACGGACGGGCGGATGGATAGATAGATGGAGTGACGGGCGCACAGACGGAGTCATAGATGGACGGAAGGACAGATGAGTGTTCGAATGTACGGACGGACGGGCGGATGGATGGATAGATGAAGTGACGGGCGAACAGACGGAGTCATGGATGGGCGGAAGGACAGATGAGTGTTCGAATGTACGGACGAACGGGCGGTTAGATGGATAAATGAAGGGATGAACAGCCGGTCAAGATGGATGAATTGATGGATTGTCATGGTGGATTGATGGATGGATGGACGGGACGGACGGCCGGACGGACGGCCGGATGGACAGATGGATGGATGGATGGATGGATGGATGGATGGATGGATGGATGGAGGATGGATGGATGGATGGATGATGGATGGATGGATGGATGATGGATGATGGATGGATGGATGATGGATGGATGGATGGATGGATGGATGGATGGATGGAGGATGGATGGATGGATTGGATGGATGGATGGATGGATGGATGGATGGATGGATGATGGATGGATGTGGATGTGATGGATGGATGGATGGATGGATGGATGGATGGATGGATGGATTGGATGAGTGGATGGATGGATGATGATGGTAGATAATATGATGATGAATGGATGGATGGTGGATGGATGGATGGATGGATGGATGGATGGATGGATGGATGATGGTTGATGGATGGAGGATGGATGGATGGATGGATGGATAATGGATGGGCTGATGGATGGATGGATGGATGGATGATGGATGGATAGATGATGGATGGATGGATGGATGGATGGATGGATGGATGGATGGATGGATGGATGGATGGATGGATGGATGGATGGATGGATGGATGGATGGATGGATGGATGGATGGATGGATGGATGGATGGATGGCATGGATGGATGGATGGATGGATGGATGGATGGATGATGGATGGATGGATGGATGATGGATGGATGGATGGATGGATGATGGATGGATGATGGATGGATGGATGAGATGGATGGATGGATGGATGGATGGATGGATGGATGGAGGATGATGGATGGATGGATGGATGGATAGGATGATGGATGTATGGATGGATGGATGGGATGGATGGATGGATGGATGGATGGATGGCTGGAATTGGATGGATGGATGGATGGATGGATGGAGGATGGATAGATGGATGGATGGATGGTATGGATGGATGGATGGATGGATGGATGGATGGATGGATGGATGGATGGGAATGGATGGATGGATGGATGGATGGATGGACTGGATGGATGGTATGATGGATGATGGACGATGGAGGGATGGATGGATGGATGCGATGGATGGAGTGGATGGATGGGATGGATGGATGGATGGATATATGGATGGATGGACGAATGGATGGATGAATGTATGGATGAATTGATTGATGGATAGATGGATGGATGGATGAATGAATAGATAAATGGATGTATAGATGAAAATAAGGAATTATGGATGAATAGATAAATAAATAGATTGCTAGATGGGCAGATTGATAGCGGCTGTCTCTCGCACACATTCCTATTCAGGTCAGCTGCCTCATTGAGCGCTATGATTTAACCATGTCATCAGTCATCCGCGTCATCGCTGCAGCTCCCGTCCGCGCCACCTTCGCTTTCCAATCATTGTGCTATCGCATTACGATAGATCCTATATTCGGCTTCTTGCGCGAAAATCAAATATCATGGAAATATCCGCGCGAACGATGTGGCTTCTGCATGCATTATACTCGCGCTTTCATTCTTCTACTCTGATACATATCGACGCAGATTTTCCAACCGAATTGCGGGCTGAAATTGAGTTGTTGCCTAGCTGCGCACTAGTGCGTGGGTGCGTGGGGGAGCTGTGAGAGGTAATCTTGCATGGCGTGGGTAATGCCTAGCGACCCGGCGAGCGAGGCGGTTATTAGATCATGAGAGCTCCTCGTTAATCAGCGAAATGTGTTACAGACTTAGTCGGGATGTAACGAATCGCAGTAAAATTAACGCCTGTGCGTATTGGGGGGGGGCGCTATCTAACGAAGCAGGAGCGAAATTCCGTTGGCTGGGGAAAGTTCATGTAAGATTTACCTGCCTGTTGTTAAGCGTCAAGTCGATTGTGTTCCAGAGGAGACGTTTTAAAACGATTTAAAGTTTTCAAGAGTTGAATATTATTAGTTTAACTAGGCGTTATACCAACTACACACCACTACACTAAACTACACGGATTTCACAATTTATTCCTTTATGAAATATTGAAATCGCGAATAATGATTTAAAAGTAGAAGATACGACTGGCTTTCCGTCCCTATTATTATTTTAAACTAGTCTTTATGAATTCTACATATCGAGTTTTGCCGTTCAATAGTATCGAGAAATAAGTAAAGTACGGTTTATGCTACGCTTGCTTGGGCTCCTCAAAGCGATAACGTAGATGTTTTGCCATTAAAGCTTATTCTTACGTTCCACCAAGAGTTAATAAATAAAGATAACCGAAAAATAAACGTTGTCTTTTAGTCGCACGTAAATTATTTACCTTTTATATTTAAATGGTCGGATGTAACATAAAATATCTAAGCGATATTTAGATTAATTTTAATTCAGTCTTAAAATTTCTACATTAATGCATGAAGAAGTTACGAAACAGCAAACTCTGTACACCACCTTTTGCTAAACTTTAGTTTACTAGACATTCAGTAAAATTGTATTTTAGCACGTATACGGCACGTATACGTGTGATATCTAAATATTAACACCACAATATAATAAAACACGATAAAATGCGTAAATGTCTAAGTACTAGAAGATTCAATCATTTCCATTTTACGCGGCACCTTGAAATAAGATTAAAGCTTTAAATCTCATCTTAACTATAGCTTAAACTTAATTTTAATTAGATATTAGCCCTTTTTTAAATCAGATTACTCTGTTTTCACGGCGGGCCAGGCCGTGAAATTTAATATCATATTCAAGATCAAACAAATTTAAACGCGTTGTGAAAGCGTGGCAATTAATAAGTGTGATGAATGTTGTATGTCTACTATTAACCTAATTATAACCTAACCTACTAGCTTACTGACCTATTAACCTGTATTAAATACTATTAATTATTAATTATTAATGATCTCACGCACACAGCATATTTTAATATTTATAAATGTAACTACAGATACTAACAGACATGGCAATGAAAGACGTATGAGTATAAATGTAAAGAATGTAAATAATGAGTATAAAGCATTGCCTTCAGTACGTGAAGATCCCAATGAGAACCTGCGAAAATACTCATTAGTAGCGCACACGCAACTTACCTCATCAGCACAAGGAACGGCTTCATTCACACATACACACCAGTATGCAATTTTGAAATCGTACCTTATATCGATATTGGACAGTCAAATGAGTATTGGTATGTAACGTGAATAAACACCAATTTAACGGAAAATTATTTTGAACGATATAGTCACGGTCAGCGGCCCAGCGTCGGCAATTTCATCGCCAAACACGCGCTCTATTTACTATCATGTAGTTTTGCGTTTCATAATTACAGCGGGATACATTTGCATGCAGGGACGCGCGCACGTACAGGTGCATACTTGCACGCACGCACGCACGCGCGCATGCATGCACACATGCACGCACGGACGCACGCATGCACGCACGCACGCACACACACACGCACGCACGCATGCACACACACGCACGCACGCACGCACGCACGCACGCACGCACGTACGCTAACACACACACAAATTCCCTCACACACGCGCGCACACGTACACAGACGCCCACAGTCTCTACACACTCGCACACACGTACGCGCGCACACTTACCAACACGCACGCACGCACACTTACCAACACGCACGCGCGTACACTCATCAACACGCACGCGCGCATGTACTTTCGTTGCCAAGTTGCGTGACGCGTGAGCAGCAACGGAAGTCGAACGAAATCTTATTACATTTATTGGCATTGTGCACATGTGTGCAGTCCAGTCTTTCTCCCCAGAGATAGAGAAAACCACGCGCCGGAGTAACGCGGTAGCGATGTAACAATGTTACGCAGTTGCGTAGGGCTTACACATAAATATTAGCTTCAACCTTAAATGTAAAAAAGTTAAAACTAACTAAATAAAAATATAAAATAATTAATAAAGTTAAACATTAATTGCACATCTTCTTTTTATTGCATACATTATAGTGAAACCGTGCCAACGATACTTCTATAGACGTTAATGGACATCTACACACAATATTACACCGTGGAAACACCGTTCTGAAATGCCTGACTAATAGAAATCTGTAAATTTCCTCATAATATTCTCCCTGCACTCTATATATAGCAGCGACTATAACAATTGACTGTAATAATACTAGGAGTGGCATAATATAGATAATCTCAGATATAGTATATATATATAGAGAGAGAGATGATTCTCGTAGATGATAGATATAGATATAGATATAGACATAGACATAGATGATAGATGACTGATATAAATATATAGATGATCTTATAGTCATAATATAGTAGATCTAAAGTATGACTCCTGTTAATATCAGTGCGGTTTAGCCGTTATCGTGGCTATGAGTTAATAGATGGGCATAGTTGAGATCGAGTTTCTCACTCTATGGTGCCTCCTGTCCACGACGATGGAGACCAATCTCATGTAATTTGCACTGAGTCTCCAAGGCAAAGATCTCGCATTCCTTTATTGAGTCTGGGGCATGCGGGTATAGATTATAGGAATAATTTACTGTTCACAGATAGAAATCTAGTAGTTGTCCTCTTACCATCGTAATAGAGAGAGACAGGTAACTTCTAATATTATGACCTACTGACTGACCTAATTGCCGATGCGACAGTTGCTCACACGCACACGCACGCACACACACACACACACACACACACACACACACACACACACACACACACACACACACACA
>NW_014577309.1:88149-94825 GCF_000485595.1 Priapulus caudatus | reverse complement strand
ACGTTAACTTACGTACCGTAACTACGTACGTAACTAACTTAGTACCGTACGTCGTCGACGTACGTACGTACGTCTACACACACACACACACACGACTCACACACACACACACACACACACACACACACACACACACACACACACACACACACACACACACACACACACACACACACATGCATGCAAGTACGCACACATACATGTACACACACGCACACGCACTCGCACACGCACACGCACACGCCCATGTACACGCACGAACACACATGTATGCATGCGTGTGCGCGTATGCGCGTGCGTGCGTACGTGAGAAAATGTTTTGATTATGTTTCGACAAAAGTGGTTCAAAAATCGGTCAAGACATTTATTTCCAAAAACAAACAGTTGTGCATTATTGTGCATAAACAACCATTAAGAAGATGAAACCTAATCCGTCGCCTGCATTGCAACCTTAGTCAACGAACAGTAGCATAGCGCCTGCGTAGCGCATAGTATAACATTAGTGGTGCGCGCCCCCACCGTCTATAGGCGCCCACTCCAGCGTTTTAAAGCATCCGTGTATCACGCAGCTGGTTCGTGACAGCATGTCTCTGTATTTTCTTAGCGTTCTCCGGCTTTGCATCCATAAAAGCAATTCGCAACAGCTTGTTCTTCCACATGGCAGATCTAAGCGTGCAAAATTCATCTTCGCTCGTCTTTCAAGGGAACACGCGTGTGCGCTCGGCCGAAAATGCATGCAATCACTTCAGTTTAATACAACTTATATAGTGGATCGACGGTAGAATATCATTCGAATGCGGAAAAAATTGCAAATTTGTGAGAAATCGGCCATAGGCAGTTACTACTGATAAAAGTTTTTTTGCGATAGATAGAAAAGTTTCATTGTGATAATACTCGCCTCCCCAACCATCTCCCGTAACTATACCTGCCAAGTCCCTCCTCATCGATAATCGATATCTTTTACATGATTGGTTGTCCCGCTCCGCCGCTCGCTCCACACTTCTCACGCAGATTCTCGGCTGCCTTGCAGATGTAGACTGCTGCCAGGCTGGCATCCGCCGAAGAACAGCTACACGACCGACTGCAATGTCGTCCATCTACACGCTGGAGAGTCGCCGAGAAAAAAATGTCGCCACAAGACGGAAATCGTCGTCAAAGACGTCGCCGATCAGCTCGTGACGGCGCTGTGATCGCTCGGTCGCTGACACGACGGTCGTCGGTTACGAAGGCCGGCCGGATCCGACTCCTGCATGGTCAGAGTCTGACCGGTTTTGTCTCGTTGGCTGCGCAGACGGACGGACGTCTGCTCCGCTCTTCGACGCGTGAGAAGATACTGGTCGGATCCGACCGGATCCAACACCGATCGATCAGAGTTCTTCTTGATGAGAGTCTTTATGACATGACAGGGCGAGAGGACTCTTGTGGTGTTACACCTGCATGCGTGTCCCGTTCGCCTCGCCGCGACGATCTTGAACATTGACCTCGTCGTCATGATTAATTTATGTCGTCGCATCTCTCGACGAGACGGCCATTTCCAAATTGGCAGTGAGAATGGTGTTGAATTTCTCCGACTGCGCGTTCGGAGATTTAATGGGATTACCCGATGAAAGTGACGCTTGGCGTGCGAGAAGACGTCGACAATTTGATTGAGAATGTTGCCGACGCGAGAGAAGACGTCGGCCATTAAATAAGAATGCTGCCGACGTGAGAAAGAACGTCGGCAATTGATTCGCATCCGGGACATTATTCGGGAGGTAGCGATAACGTGAATGTGGAAGAGTCCCTCGTTATGAATCGTTACGATGCTTCTCTGCACCCACTCCTCCCCTTCTCCCCTCCTCCCGCTTTCCTCCCCTCCCAGCTGCTTCCACGCAACAGCATATTCTGCTTCGCCCGCGAAAGTGTATTAAACCGTTATAGGGAAAATCAATAAAAAAAATTCTCCCGTTCACTCCGTACACGCGATTTTTTCTCTTTGTCTCGAAGTTGTGTTGAAATCTCTCAGGATCCAGATCCGCCGCGATATATATCTATCGACCGTAACGCCTGGTCTCCGATGACTACTTTCAGCCGAACAAGTGGCAGCTTTGCGGCGCGTAGACACATTACCTGCTAGTCCCCCTCCTCTCTCCCACCACTTATCAGCACGAACGCGTATCACTCGCCGTGTATCGCCGCGTTGCTCCTTAAATGCGCGCGGAATTTGCGCGGGAAACTATATCTGGTCGGTAATCTGCCAGCCTGTCAAAAGATGTCTGAAGCTGTTCGCTGTCTGCGGCAGCAGGGTCGTTATGGCAACCCGTCGTTGCGTGACCCGTCGCAAGTACGTTCTAATTCCGTCGGGAATCTGAGGAGCTCTTCCGTGAGCATCGAGCAACAACTAGCGAGTTAAGCATCTTACACGCGTACCATTACCCCTCGAAGCGTCGATGCGAGGCTGCGCGTAAAGAGTGAAATAGCTGTAAATGAATAAGAGGCAGTTAGAGAGAGAGAGAAAGAGAGAGGGGCGAAAATAGAGACAGAGAGATAGAGAGAATGAGAGAAAATGTGCGAGATCGAGAGAGGGTAGAGAGATAGAGGCAGCGAGGGAGAGGGGGAGAGAGAAAGAGAGAGGCAGGGGCAGAGAGATAGAGGCAGCAAGGAGGAGGGGGAGAGAGAAAGAGAAAGACAGGGACAGAGAGATAGAGATAGAGACAGAGGGAGAGAGTGCGAGGAAGAGGGAGAGAAAGTCCGGGAGAGAAGAGAAATAAAATGTGAGTGAAGGAGAGGGAGGAAAGAAGATGGAGAGGAATGATAACAAGCGGTCGCAAAAGAAAGAGAGCCAGAGCGAGAGAGCGAGAGATCGAGAGAGAGAATGTGTGGGGGAGGGAGAGGAAGTGGAACGAAGGGAGAGTGAGAGAGAGGGGAACAAGAGAACGAGCGAGGAAAAGAAGCGAGGTAGAGGGATAGAGAGAAAGGGAGCGGGCGTCTAAATAAAATAAAGAAGGGAAATGTGGCAAGAAGAGTAAAAGTGAAGGATAGATGAAGTTATGGAAAGGAAGGAACAACGGAAGAAAATATGTAGAAATTACAAGTAGCGGGAAGGAGGGCGGGAGGAGGAAGGGGTGGAGATAGGAAGGCAAGTTGGGCAAGGCAGTATAAATCGATGAAAGCAGGGAGGTTATAGTAGGAGAATTTATGGTATCGAGGTAAATTATAGGGACAGATAGGGACGGTAGAGAGAGAGAGAGAGAGAGAGAGAGAGAGAGGAGGAGAGAGAGAGAGAGAGAGAGAGAGAGAGAGAGAGAGAGAGGAGAGAGAGAGAGAGAGAGAGAGAGAGAGAGAGAGAGAGAGAGAGAGGGATAGAGGAGGACGGGAGAGGAGGAAAGAGGAGGCATGAGTGGTATAAGGGCGACAGATTAAAATGGGATATACGATGACGGAGACGCTTCATGGCGAGTACTTACAGATTAGAATCCGTGTGTGTGTGTGTGTGTGTGTGTGTGTGTGTGTGTGTGTGTGTGTGTGTGTGTGTGTGTGTGTGTATGTGTGTGTGTGTATTGTGTGTGTGTGTGTGTGTGTGTGTGTGTGTGTGTGTTGTTGTGTGTGTGTGTATGTGTCGCGTCGGTAATGCGCGCGTGCGTGCACGTCATTGCGTGCCTGTTCAGAAAGCTATTTCATAGTGTGTCAGTATCCAGAGTACTGCCAATACGACATGTAAAACCTAGCAGTCATCGCTATCTTATTCGCATTTATCGAATCCTCGGCAGTGAAACACAAATCCATGATAACTATCCGTTTGGTTTGTTCCGCGGATTAAGCATGCTCTGACAAAAATCTCCTTTGCGCGTCCTCTTACATCCAGCGTAGCAAAATTACTGCGTCACAGCAATGAGTATATATAAAAGAACCAATTAGTGCCTATGTTAAGCCGCACGGGCCATCGCGGCGTGGCCACGTAATTAGAAAAGGAGAGCGGGACAGTAGGAGTATTACGATAGCAAATCATTATCCCATATAGACAGCCGAATATTATCCCATAGCCATTATCCCATATGCATACCGAAAAATTCCAATAAATTAGCAAATATTTTGGTTTAGAGAAATCACAATGCCCACCTCTGGATTGACGTTGCGAATGACACCATATGTGTTGTTAACTCAAAAATCAATTTCTGTAAACGAGCATTTCCCGGCACGCACGTAAAATGGCCATTTTTGCAACAAGATTCTACGCTAAACTATAGCCTTCGTTTAAAAATTATCCCGGCTGTACAGGAATGCACACCGAAGGAGCCACACATTCTGTCAGATGCGGGCAAGTATTCCAGATTTTTGAACCCTAACCCTTTTTATTGAAAACTGGAAAAAAGGAATCGCACGAATACACAGCAGAGCGATATATATAATTATTTCACCTCCCCCAACGCTTATTGGCTGCTTTGCACGCGTAATACCTCAGCAGGAGTAAAGTCCAGTTTTAACTCACAAGTTTAACTCACAGTGGCGCTCCGCTGTTACGCCTCATGAAAGGTCGAACTACGCTCAGTACAAATAACGACCCTCCTCCTCCTCCTCCTCCTCAGGTTAAATGCGTAGTGAATAGAGATGGACTAGGATATTAGCAAGGGACATTCACGGTGTTCGGCAATGCGTAGTCCCGTGAGATGGTTTGCATGCACCCAACATCATTAGTCGCATGTCGAATAAAATTATTAACCAGAAATTCCATCGATGACTATTCACTTATTCATATGCTATTCAAAACCGAAAGCCAATCATTAACTACCCGTAATGGCTCGCCGATTTTATTTTCGAACGTTCTGTCTCCGCTGAGCGTTTCCGTATGATTTCATGGCGACGTCAGTTTAATGCAGCGTGTCACCGTATGCGGTTTAACTACATCCACATTACGTGATTAAAATGATGCAGTCTCGCCTAATCGGACTGCTGGACATCTGATTAGACACCGTGCGGAAACGACAGAACTCCATTTCGCATCGCCGCTCATGCTAATAAGCTGCAAAAGAATTGCCATGAATCAGCAGCAAGAGTTGTTTGGATAAATTGAAATGCCACCCGCTGAATTTCGAGACTGCTATGCGGAGGATATCTCTATTGTTAACGCAAATATTCTACCGTATTTATTTTTGTAAATGAGAAGATATTAGTGAAGAAGGCGCGGCGAGCAAGTCATAACGTGGTTTTACATCGAAGACAGCAGGATTCAATGTGCCTCTCCCGGTCACCACAGCAATATACACATAACGATCCATGAGTATCAGTACACCACACCCTTGAATGACAGTAGAGAGAATGCTAGCTTTCAAAAATATAATCCGCCATCAAATTCTTTTAGATCCTCCCAAATTGTTGCGTTTGTGATATAAAAAAAAGTCAAACATCTGCGCGCATGTTCCATAGACCCTACAATTTCATTCCCCCTTTCTCTGATTGGCTGATTTACACGCGTGGTGTTATTAGTCGTCATTCGAGGTTACGTAAGCGTCACGTGATTATGTATACTGGCAGTTGGCTTCTTCGGGCGTTAACGCTAACTACGCCACAAGTTCCTGCTGGTACGTCTAGAGCTACAAAAAAAAGCAGGATGCCACACAATACGGCAGCCGGTCGAGCAGACCCGATCAATGTGCCTTCCTCGCTTATTTCCTGTCGACCACACAGAAGAGATTTCGCTCGTAAAAAAAGAAACGACATCCGCTCAACAACAACCACAACAAAAAGAAAACGAATCCCGTTGCTCTCTAGAGAAAACCTTATCGCCCACTTTCAGGGCATTCGGTCGAAATTTCGTTTCGCGCGCGTGCATGGGGGCTTTAGCGCATCGTTCATATCATTAGCGACAACTGCTGAAGCTGTAATGTGCGCTGTTAGCGCGCACGATACGGCCGCGTGGCTGCTATCGAGCCAGCGTACGTGTAAGCGACATTTGATAGGTCGGCCGTGCAGCCGCGTTACAACCGCTCCAGTGGTGCGAATCCACGTCGCTTTAGCGGGCGGGCGGGCGGGCAGCTGATGGCATCGGGCAGCTGATGGCAGAGCGGGCTTTTTATGCGTACGTTTCTTTGCATGCGCGTGTATTAGTTTGCGTGCGTGCACGTGAGAGCATGTGTATGGGGACGTGGGTATTACATCGGATGGGATTGCCCATTACAAGAGCCATTCGTGATTTCGAACGGCCATCGCGTTTTCCCTATCAGTGCGTTTGATTCGCACTCACGTAACCCACGCTGCGAATTCTGATTGCCTGCTTGCATAGTATGCATACGCTTTGTGGATGCATTCAAAAATAAATGCGAGGTTTCGCATTGAAAGCTTCTACTAATAGCGGCATAGTGGCGCGATTATGCGGGAAGCTCGATAAACGGGAGACAGTGAATGAATCAAGCGTGTGGCGTGCAGTCGTGCGTCCCGCAGGAAGAAACAGGATTTTATCGATACAGAATATCCATGCTTAGCATAATAGCAGGAGCTAGAAATAGCCACCGGTCTACAGGAGCGGGATATCACGCAAACTGCCTTACATAATAATAATAATAATTATTATCATTATTATTATTAATAATAATAATAATAAAAACAAGAATAATAAACAGTTGATTAGAGAATAAACAGCTTCTTTTGTCAGTCCTGTCGTTAGCCTACTTGTTAAACCACATTCATTATTTTTTACTTG
>NW_014577309.1:86082-87637 GCF_000485595.1 Priapulus caudatus | reverse complement strand
CTCTCTCTCTCTCTCTCTCTCTCTCTCTCTCTCTCTCTTTCTCTCTCTCTCTCTCTCTCTCTCTCTCTCTCTTTCTCTCTCTCTCTCTCCCTCTCTCTCTCGCTTTCTCTCAGCTTCAGGAACCCTCGAAGCGGAGACGTGAGGGCGAGTAATTATAAAGACGCTGATGAATAATTACGACATTCGTTTTTAATCAGACACGAGCCTCGCTCTCGGGTGACGTCATCCAAAATGTCGGCGGTGCGTCACATGACGTCGTTGGTAGCATTTCGGGCGGATTTCGCCGACGAGGGAAAGGGCGCGATTACGCACGTGAACCGATACAACGTGAGATTGATTGAAATGGGACTGAGAAGCTGGAGTCGACATGTGAAACGCTCTAGTACTTTGCAGTTAGAGCTGTATATTACAGCCACTCAGAAGGAAACAGCAAGCGTTGCGTTTATATACAGGTGGCCGTTCTATCGGGGTGATTCACTGTATAACTGGTAATCAGGGTGCAAGCAAAAGTGTCCTTTATGAACAGATAGACGCTCTGTAGCTGTGTCCGCTTATACAGTTACTTATTAATTAAGATATTATTATAATTATTAGTTTTGTGCCGAGATAATTGCTAACTTTTTTTTAATTAAAACTGGTGAATCGACGACACCGTAGTCTATTCTTCTACGAGATAAAATTAAGTGTATATCGTAATTAGGGCAGATATTCTTTTCTACATGGTTTTCATCAGATACTCAGCCGGCAGCGCTGAATTTTTTATTGTGTTCATTTAATTGTTTAAATCTAACCGCACGTGCGGAAACACGGACAATAACTAGCTAAATAATGCGTGCACCGTGCGTGTACACGTATACGATGTACGCTGCTCATTAGCAACTGCACACGATATGGCGGTTATGCCTCGTTTGATTTAACGAGACAAGCGAGCGTTAATTTGGCCATTAAAGTTTGAAAACGCAAAAGGTAAGTACACTGCATTGTTCGCCGGTGCATGCGCGTTCGTGCTCGTACATAGCGTTCGTACATAGACGCTTTCGTACGCGTTCGTACATAGACTCGTGCGCGTTCGTACATAGACAGAGAGATCGTCCGAATCTTTTTCTAAAATTATCTAGCTGCGGTTTTATTGCAAGAGATACAGGTGTGCTTCCCGAACAGATGTGGTTAAATAATTCGTGTCGAGCAAAAATTAAAATTTTTTTTTCACATAGGCCTACATTATTTTAGTCGATACATAGAGTAATAAGTTAATTAAGTCTAAACAGCATTAGTAAATGACAAATCGCAGAGAAGTAAGTCTGCAAAACAGTTCCCTAAATATTCTTGGCCTATAATCGGTGACGTCACGATGACGTGCGTGACGTAATTCTAGCTGCTCCGTGCCATATTGCTTGCTGAGAGAGAGGGGAGGTGAGAGACTGAGGAAAGGCGACAGGGAAGATAGCTGTAGAAGAAGAAGGATGCAGCGGGCACCTCCCATGCAAGGTCTTCTTCCTATTTCTTAAGTGAGGTATACTAATGAAATGTTATTATGTAAATCTATGCTAGAATA
>NW_014577309.1:84340-85981 GCF_000485595.1 Priapulus caudatus | reverse complement strand
GCATATTAATCACAAAATATAACTCATCTGATGAGATATTGCACATGCGCTAACACACTAACGTAGACAGATTGTGTACCGACTTGTAAATGCAGTCTTTCACCCTACAGGCAAGGGCGCTCTCCTAATAATAAACACAGGTCTACTGATAAGAATTTCTTACAGAAATCTATGCTGAGATATCCCCTAACCATATTAAATGCATATTAATCACAAAATATAACTCATCTGATGAGATATTGCACATGCGCTAACACACTAACGTAGACAGATTGTGTACCGACTTGTATATGCAGTCTTTCACCCTACAGGCAAGGGCGCTCTCCTAATAATAAACACAGGTCTACTGATAAGAATTTATTGCAGAAATCTATGCTGAGATAGCCCCTGACCATATTAAATGCATATTCATCACAAAATATAACTCCTCTGGTGAGATAGTGCACATGCGCTAACACTCTAATATAGCCAGATTGTGTACTGACTTGTATATGCAGAGGGCACCTTACATGCAAGGTCGTCTTCCTATTTCTTAAGTGAGGGCTACTGATGGAATGTTATTATATAGATCTATGCTAGAATACCTCCTCTCTATTTTAAATGCATAATATTAATCTTTTCGAAAGATATTGCGCATGCGCGAACGCAGTTTTAAGCGCGCAGTAGGGACTGAAGAATACTGCCTAATATAACTTGCATAGAGAGGGGAAGAGGTGGGAGACTGAAGAAAGGCATTAGAGTAGATAGATTAAGGACGGTAGAGGCGGAAGAAGGCTGAGCCAGCGACAAGAAATGCAACGGGGAGGACGAGTGGGGATGAAGTAAGAGTTTTGATCCCTACAGGCTAGGGCGCTCTCCTAATTATAAAAACAGGTTAACTGATGAGAATTTATTATATAAATCTATGCTGAGATATCCCCTGACCATATTAAATGCATTTTCATCACAAAATATAACTCCTCTGGTGAGATATTGCACAGCCGCTAACACAGTAATGTAGTCAGATTGTGTACTGACTTGTATATGCAGAGGGCACCTTACATGCAAGGTCTTCTTCCGGTTTCTTAAGTGAGGCCTACTAATTGAATATTATTATATAGTTCTATGCTAGAATACCTCCTCTCAATTTTAAATGCATATTATTCGCAAAATATTATTTTTTTCGGGAGATACTGCTCATGCGCGAGCAACGTTTCAGGTGTGCAGTACGAACTGAAGAAAACCTCATAATATAGCTTGATTAGAGAGGAAGAGGGGCTAACGCTCTATTAGGAGTGTTCCCAACTTTGATATCATTAATGATTAATGATTAATGATTAATGATTAATGATTAATGATTGATAATCCTAACCCTAACCCTAACCCTAACCTAAATGACATTAAACCACAAACTAATATATGACCATGACCATATATATATATATATGTAATTATGACCATTAATGACATTAAAGTTGAGAACACTCCTAATGGAGTATCACCCGGAAGAGGCTTGGAAGACTGAGGAAAGGCAACAGGAAAGATAGCTTAAGAACGGTAGAAGCGGAAGGATCGAGGCTGAGCGAGGGGCAAGAAATGCAACGGGGCGGACGAGTGGGGATGAAGTATGAGTTTTGATCCCTACAGGCTAGGGCGCTCTCC
>NW_014577309.1:81513-84196 GCF_000485595.1 Priapulus caudatus | reverse complement strand
ATCACAAAATATAACTCATCTGGTGAGATATTGCACATGCGCTAACACACTAACGTAGACAGATTGTGTACTGACTTGTATATGCAGAGTCTTTCACCCTACAGGCAAAGGCGCTCTCCTAATAATAAACACAGGTCTACTGATAAACGTTTATTAGGGAAATCTATGCGGGGCTACCCGCTAACCATTTTAAATGCATATTCATCCCAATATATAACTCCTCTGGTGAGATATTGCACATGCGCTAACACTCTAATATAGCCAAATGGTGTACTGACTTGTATATGCAGAGGGCACCTTACATGCAAGGTCGTCTTCCTATTTTTTAAGTGAGGGCTACTGATGGAATATTATCATACAGATCTATGCTAGAATACCTCTTCTCTATTTTAAATGCATATTATTCGCAAAATATTATACTTTTCGGAAGATATTGCGCATGCGCGAGCGCCGTTTTAAGCGCGCAGTAGGGACTGAAGAATACTGCATGAGCAAGCTTGTATAGAGAGGGGGAGAGGTGGGAGACTGAAGAAAGGCTTTAGAGTAGATAGCTTAAGGGGGGTAGAAGCGGAAGAAGGCTGAGCGAGGGACAAGAAATGCAACGGGGCGAACGAGTGGGGATGAAGTAGGCATTTTGATCTCTACAGGCTAGGGCGCTCTCCTAATAATAAAAACAGGTCAACTGATAAGAATTTATTACATAAATCTATGCTGAGATACCCCCTAACCATATTAAATGCATATTAATTACAAAATATAACTCATCTGGTAAGATATTGCACATGCGCTAACACACTAACGCAGACAGATTGTGTACCGACTTGTATATGCAGAGTCTTTCCCCCTACAAGCAAGGGTGCTCTCATAATAATAAACACAGGTCTACTGATAAGAATTTCTTACAGAAATCTATGCTGAGATACCCCCTGGCCATATTAAATGCATATTTATCACAATATATAGCTCCTCTGGTGATATATTGCACATGCGCTAACACCCTAATATAGCCAAATTGTGTACTGACTTGTATATGCAGAAGGCACCTTACATGCAAGGTCTTCTTTCTATTTCTTAAGTGAGGCCCACTGATGGAATATTATCATATCAATCCATGCTAGAATACCTCCTCTCCATTTTAAATGCATATTATTAGCGAAATATTATTTTTTTCGGAAAAATACTGCGCATGCGCGAGCAACGTTTTAGGCGAGCAATAGGAACTAAAGAATACTGCATAATATAGCTTGTATAGAGAGGGGGAGAGATGGGAGACTGAAGAAAGGCATTAAAGTAGATAGATTAAGGAAGGTGGAAGCGGAAGAAGGCTGAGCGAGGGACAATTAAGAAATGCAACGGAGCGGACGAGTAGGGATGAAGTAGGCGTTTTGATCCCTACAGGCTAGGGCGCTCTCCCAATTATAAACACAGGTCACCTGATAAGAAATTATTACAGAAATCTATGCTGTGATGGTATAACCATATTAAATGCATATTCATCACAAAATATAACTCATCTGGTGAGATATTGCACATGCGCTAAAACACTTATGTAGCCAGATTGTGTACTGACTTGTATATACAGAGGGGACCTTCATGCGAGGTCTTCTTCCAATTTCGTAAGTGAGCCCTACTGATTGAATATTATCATCTAGTTCTATGCTAGAATACCTCCTCTCAATTTTAAATGCATATTATTTGCAAAATGTTATTTTTTTCGGGAGATATTGCGCATGCGCGAGCAACGTTTTAGGCGTACAGTAGGAACTGAAGAATACTGCATGATCAAGCTTGTATAGAGAGGGGGAGAGATGGGAGACTAAAGAAAAGCTTCAGAGTTGATAGCTTAAGAAAGGTAAAAGCGGAAAAAGGCTGAGCGAGGGACAAGAAATGCAACGGGGCGGACGAGTGGGGATGAAGTATGAGTTTTGATCCCTACAGGCTAGGGCGCTCTCCCAATTATAAACACAGGTCAACTAATAAGAATTTATTATATAAATCTATGCTGAGATACCCCCTAACCATATTAAATGCATATTAATTACAAAATATAACTCATCTGGTAAGATATTGCACATGCGCTAACACCTTAATATAGCCAAATTGTGTACTGACTTGTATATGCAGAGGGCACCTTACATGCAAGGTCTTCTTTCTATTTCTTAAGTAAGGCCTACTGAATAAATATTATTATATAGATCTATGCTAGAATACCTCCTCTCCATTTTAAATGCATATTATTCGCAAATTATTAGTCTTTTCGGGAGATATTGCGCATGCGCGAGCGCCGTTTCAGGTGTGCAGTACGAACTGAAGAAAACCTCATAATATAGCTTGGTTAGAGAGAAAGAGGGGTGGAAGACTGAGGAAAGCCTGCAGAGAAGATAGCTTAAGGACGGTAGAAGCGGAAGAAGGCTGAGCGAGGGACAAGAAATGCAATGGGGCAGGCGAGTGGGGATAAAGTAGGAGTTTTGATCTCTACAGGCTAGGGCGCTCTCCTAATTATAAAAACAGGTCAACTGATAAGAATTTATTATATAAATCTATGCTGAGATATCCCCCAACCATATTAAATGCATATTCATCACAAAATATAACTCCTCTGGTGAGATATTGCACATGCGCTAACACACTAACGTAGACAGATTGTGTACTGACTTGTATATGCAGAGTCTTTCACCCTACA
>NW_014577309.1:77660-81243 GCF_000485595.1 Priapulus caudatus | reverse complement strand
ATGTGGTGTATGCGTGCGTGCGCGCCTGTGTGATGTGTGTGTGCGCGCGTGTGTGCAAATATTTGACAACGGGAGGTATAACCCTGCCCGCCGCCGTCCACTGACTTTCAAGAAAATATATAGATCTTCAAAACTACTCTCAATGCATTTTGCTTTTTTTTAAGAATTTGACTCATTATTGATGCTTCTAACCAGAATGATATTTTTTTAAATTTCTAAATAAGTGAAATTGTTCTATGAAATCAGCCCATTTTCTTTTCTTTTGAAAAATTGCATATCATTTTAATGTAAAATTTCAGATTTTATATATATTTAAATACAATTTTTTTTAAACAAATATTGGTACATGACTTGAGTCTAAATATCAGTATTTTTCGTTTACTGTAAATACATCCTCAAATAAAAGTGAGAGATAAATGGTTAAACCGCCATCCTGAAGTCAGACCCCACTCGAACCCGTCTGGAGGACGGGTAATAGCTAGTATTATTATATATCTCTATGCTAGAATACCTCCTCTCCATTTTAAATGCATATTATTCACAAAATATTATTCCTTTTGGAAGATATTGCGCATGCGCGAGCGCCGTTTCAGGCGCGCAATAGGGTACTGAAGAATACTGCATAATATAGCTTGCTTAAATAGGGAGAGAAGGGCGAGACTGAGGAAAGGCAACAGGAAAGATAGCTTAAGGAAGGTGCAAGCGGAAGGAGGGTGAGCCAGCGATAAGAAATGCAACGGGGCGGACGAGTGGGGATGAAGTAGCAGTTTTGATCCCTACAGGCTAGGGCACTCTCTCAATTATAAACACAGGTCAACTGATAAGAATTTATTACATAAATCTATGCTGAGATACCTCCTAACCATATTAAATGCATATTCATCATAAAATATAGCTCATCTGGTGAGATATTGCACACGCGCTAACACACTAACGAAGCCAGATTGTGTACCGACTTGTATATGCAGAGTCGTTCACCCTACAAGCAAGGGCGCTCTTCTAATAATAAACACAGGTCTACTGATAAGAATTTATTACAGAAATCTATGCCGAGATACCCCCTGGCCATATTAAATGCATATTCATCACAAAATCGAACTCCTCTGGTGAGATATTGCACATGTGCTAACAATTTAATATTGCCAAATTGTGTACTGACATGTATATGCCGAGGACACCTTACATGCAATGTATTCTTCCTATTTCTTAACTGAGGTCCACTGATAGAATATTATCATATCGATCTATGCTAGAATACGTCCTCTCCATTTTAAATGCATATTATTCGCAAATTATTAGTCTTTTCGGGAGATATTGCGCATGCGCGAGCGCCGTTTCATGCGCTTCAGTAAGGACTGAAGAATACTGCATAATATAGCTTGTATAGAGAGGGGGAGAGGTGGGAGACTGAAGAAAGGCATCAGAGTAGATAGCTTAAGTACGGTAGAGGTAGAATGAGGCTGGGCGAGGGACAAGAAATTCAACGGGGCGAACGAGTGGGGATGAAGTAAGAGTTTTGATCCTTACAGGCTAGAGCACTCTCCTAATTATAAAAACAGGTTAACTGATGAGAATTTATTATATAAATCTATGCTGAGATATCCCCCAACCATATTAAATGCATATTAATTACAAAATATAACTCATCTGGTAAGATATTGCACATGCGCTAACACACTAACTTAGCCAGATTGTGGACCGACTGGTATACGCAGAGTCTTCCACCCTACAGGCTAGGGCGATTTCCTAATTATAAACACAGGTCTACTGATAAGAATCTCTTACAGAAATCTACGCTGAGATTAGCATATTAAATAAATATTTATCACAAAATATATCTTCAGCTGGTGAGATATTGCGCATGAGCTAACACACTAACGAAGCCAGATGGTGTACCGACAATTGGCAGCGGGGTCCTTACATCCCAGGTCTTGTTCCTATTTCTTAAGTAAGCTCTTAAGTCCACTGATACAATGTTATAATATAAATCTATGCTGGATAATTTCTCTTCATTTTAACTTCATAATTTCTGCAAAATATTCTTCTTCTCGAGAGAGTTATTTTTGTTATTCTTTCCTCTCTGTGTGGTATACGCGTGCGGTGTACTTGTATGTTGCACATGAGCATTTGAACGGCATTTACAGAAAATTATCGGCAATATTAGGCGAAAGCAAGTAGAGAAACATTAAGACTAAAGTAGTAAATACTTTTCGTGTTTATTTACCATTATTTACTATTGAAACGTTTGAAGTGCCGCGGGCTCCGTTGACCTGGCAGGACATATGTGGCGTCACGCGTGAGTAATCGCCAACAGCATTTGTTATCGGAGCGCGGTAATTTCGCATATGTTAGCCCGTGTAGCAACATTACTGCGTGATAATTCTGACAGATTATTTAAGGTACTAGAAGAAAATAAATATATCTATGATATATTCCAGTGTGAATGGGTTATTTTGACATTTAAAAGCGCGACACAAATCCTTTAAGTGTCTAACATCAGGGGCTCTTTGTCAGAAACCGAATTAGTCCTAACATTGGTCTTAACTTTTTTTTCTCGTAGTCTGACCGTTGACAGAAACATGCTAAACTTTCGAGCTTCTCTAGGGATTGTATAGGAGTCCGGTCTACGAAATAAAGTTCATGTTAAGACTAACGTGAAGAGTAATTTTGTTTCCGAAAACGGGCCCTCATTTATCTCACGATTGGCATAAGAAGCCGGACAGTCGTGTTTGCGCATGCGCACAAATACGGGTATGAAATCTACGTGGTTAGCCGTAGCCTGTGGTCTGGGCCGTAGCCTGTGTGGGGAGGGGGCAAAAGGGTAGCTGCCTCCTAGACTTTGGAGCAAAATTAAAAAAGTAGCTTAGCTAACAATCGTAAAAAACCCTAACGTGATTTTTTTGGTCACTCATCTGTGAAAGCCTTGTCTGAGACCCACATCTACCACACTACGGACGTCGATCAAGAACTGCGCCCGTCCCTCATCATTACACAGCTGAGTCATAAAATTTTGCTCCCCCCCTTCTTTGCTCAGCCTACGACCCTGGCGGTACAATTTTATCAGCTTGACCGACAAATCTATTTATGCAATCTATTCATGCTATTTATCAAGAACGCGCGACCGACCTGAGGGTGCTTCAAAATCGTGGAGATTTAAGCGAAGCTAAATCTGCGGCGCATTCATTCGTTTCATCTTCGACACAAACAGACCCGACGGCGAACGCGTGAATAACTATCGGTGAAAGGCCCGCTAGAGAGCGCGGGGTAAATTCGTCGTCTGACACGTCACAGATTTTTTCCCGCACCTCTGTTCAATGCCGAGCCGTCTTGATGCGCTAGTGTTAGGCCGAGTATATTGTCCAAGTGTGCGTGATCGTTTTATCATGATTATCTTTCCGTGGAAATCCTACGCCTTTGGTTGTCCGCTAACCTCCCTTTACGACCAGTATAGAGATGTTAGCCGCGCCTGGGATCGGGTACGCACGTGCACATGTTTTTGCTGCAATGCGATGAAATCGTATTTAGCGACCCGCCGAGCAATAAATAGACAGCCTCTCTCTCTCTCTCTCTCTCTCTCTTTCTC
>NW_014577309.1:74724-77504 GCF_000485595.1 Priapulus caudatus | reverse complement strand
TCTCTCTCTCTCTCTCTCTCTCTCTCTCTCTCTCTCTCTCTCTCTCTCTCTCTCTCTCTCTCTCTCTCTCTCTCTAGCGCGCTCTCTCTGACGGTTACGTAAATAAAAAAAAACGAGAATGCGATTATTTCGCGGTTTTGTCGGCTGCTTTCACAATAACGACGACGCTGCGTTCTTCGGGCGCTTCTCGCATCGAAATAGTTGCGGCGCGATGCAATCTTAATTCGGGATCTTGGTTTACGTCGTGCTGTCAACATGCTTGCGTGTCGGATTGCCGAGCATTCCGTAGAATCAATCACAACGATGATGTGTGTGTGTTCTTTCAAGCCGTCCAGGCGTGGCCTGATGATAATTTACACGTCGTCCAGCTTAAAACTGTATAATTCTCGCCATAGAAATAAAATACTGGATAGGGGCTAGCATCGCAATGCGTGTCCGTGCATGAGTATGATGCAATGTGCCTCTCTAGACATGCCCCTGGCCCGACCGCTGAGTTTCGACGATAATGACAGTAGCAGTGATAACAGCTTATTTCCGCGAGTAAGTCTATCAGTAGCCTATATATGTGATATGTTTCCCCGGCGTGACTAATAGAATAAGTGACCAACGAATTGCCTATGATCACGTTGGCCAATCATGCGAAATGATGCAGGCTTAATGATGCGGCTTTCTCGCGTGTGTGACTGACCGTGATTGCTTATTATTACGATATGCTCTGGCTGAATAATCAGTAGAGCTGCGCATGCGTATGTCCGTTTGTGCGTGGTTGTATATTCCCGTGCGTGCGTGAGTCCGTGCGTGTTTGTATGCATGCGTGCATACGTTCGTGCGTGGTTGCATATATGCATGCATGCGTGCGTGCGTACGTACATACGTGCGTGGTTACTTACAAGCATGCATGCGTGCGTGCGTGCGTGTTTGCATGTTAAACTCGTAACTTGCGTGTTTAACTGCGTACTTAAAATAGGCCTATTAGTTCGCATTTGGCGACGACTGCCCAGAGTTAGCGGGTCTTTAATGTCGTTTTACTACGAATAGCTACTCTCTCCCTCATGCCCCATTACTCTCAACCCCCCCCCCACCCAGGCCACTTTGATTGTACGTCTGCGAAACATCATTGGTAAATGTCTTTATGAAATATCATTGGATTTGGGCTTCACATGTCCACCTTGGTCGTGCAAATCGTTCGTTCCAACCATACATCATAGACCGTGTGTTCGTGCGTCTGTCCCCGATCTCTCCCTACACCCCAGAGTGTGTCGTGCCATCATTTATCGGTTAGTTGCCACCAGTAGTCGCCGTCAAATGACTTTTTATCGAGTTAGTTGCCCGTGGAGTTTTGTTATCTGAAATTTTATCGGTTGCCGTCAGCGATTGCCGTAACGTGAATTTTATCGGTTAGTCGCCGCCGGCGATTATTTTAACGTGAATTTTATCGGTTACTTGTCGCCGGCGATTGTCGTAATGTGAACTATTATCGGTTAGTTGCCGCCGGACGTTGTCGTAACGTGACTGTGGATCGGTTAGTTACTGCCGGTGGTCGTCATAAGCCCAACGGATCACGTGGCGTTTATTTCATTTTTAAGTATTATTAATGACAGTGATGTTGCATCGAATCTGAAATATAAATGTCATGCGTGCGGAGCTGCATCAATCAACTCGTGTCACGTACGGACGCGTGGAGCGTGCCAGCAAGGACTGCAAATAACCTACAACATACCAACGCATGAACGTCTGCGCGAACGCATGCACGCACTCAAGCATGCACGTCTGCGCTGACGCACGCGCTCACGCACGTACGCGCGCGCACTGTGCCGTGCACTAGAAAGGACTGCTATCTTTTGCGCGCGCCCACGCTCACGTTCGCATGTACACGCGCACACATAAACTCTCTCGCACGCCCAAGCACGCGCGCACATATACACACTCTCGCACGTGCACGCAAACGAGCACAAAATTTCCCCCGTGTCAATTACATAGCTAAACCGCATAGGGCTGGTCTACCATGTTCTGCAGGAACATTATAGTCATCCAGAATGATCCGCCCGTCCCGTTCCCACTGTCCATCGGACACGGCTGGCTGCACTGCATCGTCATCTCGAGGCAGGAAGACGCATAGCTCCCGTTATGCTAGAATACGTCCTCTCCATTTTAAATGCATATTATTCGCAAATTATTAGTCTTTTCGGGAGATATTGCGCATGCGCGAGCGCCGTTTCAGGCGCGCAGTAGGGACTGAAGAATACTGCATAATATAGCTTGTATAGAGAGGGGGAGAGGTGGGAGACTGAAGAAAGGCATTAGAGTAGATAGCTTAAGGACGGTAGAGGCGGAAGAAGGCTGACCCAGCGACAAGAAATGCAACGGGGAGAACGAGTGGGGATGAAGTAAGAGTTTTGATCCTTACAGGCTATAGGATATTTGATCCTTACAGGCTTACAGGCTTACAGGCTATTTGATCCTTACTAGGGCACTCTCCTAATTATAAAAACAGGTTAACTGATGAGAATTTATTATATAAATCTATGCTGAGATAACCCCAAACCATATTAAATGCATATTCATTATAAAATATAACTCATCTGGTGAGATATTGCACACGCGCTAACACACTAATGTAGCCAGATTGTGTACTGACTTGTATATGCAGAGGGCACCTAACATTCAAGGTCTTTTTCCTATTTCTTAAGTGAGGCTTACTGATGGAATCTACTATATAATAGTAGAAAGAGCCGAAGTGTCGTTTTCCGTATCTCCTTCGAAACCGTGCCACGTATTCT
>NW_014577309.1:65275-74699 GCF_000485595.1 Priapulus caudatus | reverse complement strand
TGGATACGATCAGCAGAAAAACAGATGAGAGATAAAGAGGGAAGGAGAGATGCAGAGCGTCGCCGCGGAGAGGCGAGAGAGAAAAGAAGAAAAGAAGCGAGAGAGAGAGAGAAGAGACGAGAGAGAGAGAAGAGAAAGTGATTGCGGGTAAGAGAGGAGAGAGAGGAAACGTGAGTGCGGAGAGGACTGAGAGAGAGAGACGTCACAATCATTTTTAATTAAATTTAAGCAACCGCCGGCTACACTAACATACAGCAGCCAGCAGCATACGCGCCAAACCTTTGCAAACAGAAACTCCGAGTCGCAATGTGTATTACAAACTCCATCTAATTAAAAGAAGGCGCATACGCTCCGTATTTATAAGCGATTGAAAATTACAAAGACATACTGTATGGCTCCAACATAAGGGCGCCATGCAGGATAGGGCTCAATTCTGTGCTACAACACTCACTTATTGTGCACAAAACTCATCGCCTGTCCCACAAAACTTCAGTTGTGTGAACAACAAAACTCAATTCTGTCCATCCTGTCCCAAAAAAACTCAAATTTTTGATACAAAACTCAATTCCGTCAACCTGTCCTCACAAAACTCAATTTTGTGAACTACAAAACTCAAATTCTGTCAATCCTGTCCGCACAAATACTGCAATTCCTAAAAACACAAAAACTCAATTCTGTCAATCCTGTCCAACGAAAAACTTAAATTCTGTCAATACCCGTCCAGCAAAACTGCTGATTTCGTTGCCCGCCAAAAATATGCACGACCGCATGTAAGAAGGCTACCATTGGTCAGAAAACATGGCTGGAAAATGGGTCACCATAAGTTAAAGAACAAGATGGGCGACCAGTGACACAGTTTTCTCCAGCCCAGTTTCTAGACCACATGGTAGCCCTTCTTAGCACTGCGTGGTTGCGCATATTTGGGCAACAAAAATCGAGTTTGTGAACGGATCGACAGAATTGATTTTGTCGGACAGGATTGAACAGAATTGCGTTCTGTTGTTCAGCAAAAACCTTGAGTTTGTGGGACAGGATGACAGAATTGAGTTTTGTGTTGCACGAAATGAGTTTGTGGGACAGAATTGAGCAGAATTGAGTTTTTGTGTATCAGCAAAACTCAATTTTGCCAATTTATAAAGTACAACAATGCCTGTTCCTGCATGGCCGCCCCGTAGCTGTCACACCTGAAAATACCCACCCGCGAGACAAGACGACGGAGTGGTCGTTCCTCAATATAGGTACCCGTAGTAACGAAATATTGTTGGCTAATATATAACTTCATTAACGCGATTACTCTTCACCCCATCGTTTATAATTACAAGTTAACCATGATTAGCGCCTCGTTTGCATATGAATGTCTCGAGTGCGTTAACTATAATGAAAATTCAATAACGAAGATCAATCGATACGCCCAACGAGCGAGTGAAATTTGAGGTTTATAGCACGTAGTTCAGGATTATAAGCAATCGTAAATATTAACGAATATAAGTATCGCGTTAATGGAAATCGATCGAGTCTTCGCACTCTCTCAGCCCAGAGAGTGTTACTTGCATGGGATCTGTATTCTCTGCAAGTTATATTATAACTAAGCGAGAAATTAAATAACTTCATTCATGGCTCACTGGCTACGTTAACGTCGGTGAAACAATACGACAAATGATCATGAAACAGGTCTTTAACAGAAATCTTTGTAACTTCCGCTTAGATATATCAAGCGATATGCCGCTCCGAAAGAAGTTTTCTAATTACTGAAAACACCGACTTCTTTATTATATGTTTGTTACACATAGATCGGAAAAGCGTTTGGGTACACGTTTGACTATTATTTGTCAATTTATTACTACGGATTGAACTGTCCTCGTAAAGCGCTTGAGCGTTTTATAGTTATCTTATTACGTTAAAACTAAGTTAGGTTATTCCCCCGCGTTATTTCTTTACACGCGTAAAACCTTAAAAGTGATTACGTCACCGTAAATGGTAAAAATAAAAAAAATAATTTCCACTTTTTCACGACAAATATAAAAGTCATCTCTGTCACTTTTATGGTTAAAAGTTGCGGCGCGCATTATGACTTCCTATTTAACCTATATTTTTTCGATGTGAGACATACACTCGTAGCATCCATACATAGCCTCAATAGCAACAATTTAAGTCCAACAAACATAATATGCCAAATCGTCCAGTTTTTGAATTTTAACATAGTTGAGAACAATCTTATCAGGTAAGATTTTGACGATACGTTTAGTATCGCGTTAGTGCTATACTTCTTAATGTAAAAAAATGGCAAACAAATTTTTTACAACATTTTTACCATAGAAAATTCTGGTCGTAGTCAATTTAACGTAATAAATTTAAATTTGCTGCGTAGTCTACTTGGGCCTACCTCCCATAATAACGCTACGGTTTCTTGGAATGTTAGGTGTAGTGCATGTTGTGTGTGTGTGTGTGTGTGTGTGTGTGTGTGTGTGTGTGTGTGTGTGTAACGTGTGTGTGTGTATGTGCGCGTGTGTATGTGCGCGCGCGCTTGTGTGTGTGGGTGGGTGTGGGTGTGGGTGTGCGTGTGAGAGGAAAGATCTGTCAAAAAATTAATAACAAAACAAACACGATTTAAGGGGAATTTCTATTATAACGTAATTGCGTTTTTCCCGCTGATAGGATTTAGTGTCGATGCCGGAGTACAGAATGCAATTAAATTATAAAGGAGCGTGGTGGAGCTAGCATGTGAGTTATTGTCGTAATCCGCTACAATGCCCCCGTCTCTCATACGCTAGTCCGTGGTCTACACTGGGGCAATAATTTCTGTTCGCTCAGAGACGGCGCGATAGCATAATATAACCCGAAATTAACTTTTTGGTTGCACACAACCTGTTTTCAACCTCATATTACGCGTAAGCCGGATTTTACTGACATTTCATATTTACTCTACACAAACGTATCGATAAGTCTCAATTCTGCTTATAATACTTTTTAATAGATGAATATATATGTACACACATGCACGCGCGCACACACACGCGCGCGCACACACACGCGCGCGCATATATATATACTATATATAGGGCAGGAGAGAGAGAGAGAGGACGAGAGAGAAGAGGAGAGAGAGAGAGGGAGAGAGAGAGAGGGGGGGGGAGCGAGAGAGAGCAGAGAACACGTAAATGCGTTGAAATGTTTCATGTTCGAGAATAGAAGTTTCTAGCCGTCATCGATATATCAAATATATATAATATTTATATATATATATATATATCAGAGTGCATAATAGAAAATTCTATTATTTTCCTAAATCTATTAAAATCATATTTTCTATATGAACTGTTGAATATATTATATATATATGTGGATCTAGCCTGCCACTCCCGCCATGTGGAACTGCCGCCAACCGCGATACAGAGCGTGAGGGTTATTAGTAGGATGTCCCCCACTGGCGCCCCACAACTGCAGCTGTTAGGACGGATTGATATTCCACTCACTGATGCTAACAAGCGAGATAGCCGACGCGTAACCGACACATCTCTGTCGTCGAGACCCTTTCTCGACAGTTGCGTAACCAACTTACAAATCGACCGCGGGGTAATAGTGCAGGAGCCGCAGGCGGTTCAGCATAGCTCAATTTTGGGTGGGGCAGTTTGGGGGCGTCTGGCGATACACCACACCACTGAATTATTCCTGGCGTGCCATTACAACGGATACGCTGAGACTAGCCGAAGCATTTTCCCAATGGGTGCCAGAAAGAGTCACATTCCAGCTATCTAGCTGCAAACATTTGGGGTAACGGTTTTTTTAGGTCTGGCGGTATGCGCGCCACACACTGAAATTATACTGGCCAGTGTCCGCATGTCCTAGATACCTGGCCCAATGCCGAACATTTTTCAAAAATAAGTTCATGGGTTACCTTTCGCAACGCTAATCTAGCTTAATTTTGGGTGTTTTCAAATGAACCGCCACTGACCCACAGCCCAGCCCGCCACCGGACTGACCGGCAGACTACATTATCCTTACCATGGGTATGTACCCGACATCCATTGCTATATGCAATAAAATGTTTCCTTTCCACTAGGCTGACCCCCTGGCAAACCCGTCTATAAGGGGCGTTTGCGCAGATGTTCGAGACATTGTTGATTCGGTATATTTTGCATGCGCGTTTGCCAAGGATTTGCATCTCAGAGCGTGCTATGTTGTTGTCGTTTCAGAACGAATGTGAATAATCTCCAGAATACACACAGCGTGGCCCGCAGACGCCGCGTTACAAAACAGACACATATACACACACAGCGCGCGCACGCACACACACCACACACTCACACACGCACGACACGGTACTACACGCGAACACACGCACACTAGCGCACAACACGCACACACCCAACAACGCAACGCACGGCACACACGCACGCACCGAGCCACCACACCGCACGACCGCACGCACGCGACACAAACATACTACACAGCACACACACACACACCACACTATTATATATAGAATATATATTATATAATAGATATATATATATAAGTAGAGAAGAGAGAGACTGAGAGAGAGAGCGAGAGAGAGAGAGAAGAGAAGAAAGAAAGAAAGAGAATAAAGAAAGAGAGAGAGAGAGAGAGAAAGAAAGAGAGAAAGAAAGAGAGAGAAGAGAACAGGAGAGTAGAGAAGAGAAGAGAGAAAAGAAAGAAAGAGATAAAGAAAAAGAGAGAGAGAGAGAGAGAGAGAGAGAGAAAGAAAGAGAGAAAGAAAGAGAGAGAGAGAGATTCAAGTGTGCGTATTATAAATATATATTGAATATATCCGAATTAATGTATCCGAAATGTGCTACGGCTGCTGCAGAGTTACTGAATATAATATAACTAACAGCATTAGTAGCATCTTCGCTGCTTCCCCGGGTCTCACACAATAGCTACGCGAGAAAGAAGACGAGAGAAACTCCTAGCTTCCTGCTTGCTGCCTGAGGCCTGCTTGCAGCTCATGCGGGGGTAATTCGCTTCCGAATCAAATTGCAATCAGCGTGGATTATAAACGATATAGCACGCGTAAAAATATATAATGCGGTTAGATATGAAAGCTTTCCCTTCCAGATCGCATTTCAGGGCGATTTTATTATGCTAACGAGGGGGAAATGTTCGCGTGAGACAGATGCTGTCGCAAGACCCCCGCATGTACATGTATCGTTGGTGGTGTCTATAAAACAACGTTTAAACCTCACAGCGTATGCATATATATATATGTGTGTGTGTTAGGTGGCAGCACCGCACAGCGGGCAACATTGTTTTCTAGCGGGCAACATTGTTTTCTAGCGGAAAATATTGTTTTTATTACACCGCACGTGACCAGATATGCACCGAAATACAGCGCGGTATTCTTTGCCGTCACACAATTTACACACCTATGTGTGCAGCACAAGGGCGATGTTATATTATAACGTACGTTGTATACGTTGTCTCGATATGCGATCGCTCACAGGCGCTGCGCCTAATAATGCAGGCATGCGGTGCTGAATCTGCCGATGCGATCTTGATACGACAATAGATTTCCCACTCGAAATAGCAGCTGCGTCAGGGGACACATTTACACCGATCCAAATGAAATCTTTTCTGCCGCCGCCGCAGTCGTCGTCGTCGTCGTCGTCGTCGTTGTCGTCGTCGTTGTCGTCGTCGTCGTCGTTGCTTGTCGCTGAGTCTTCGCGCAATCTTCTCCCGTTAAAATGCTGCTGCTGCCGAGCGAGAATTACAGGCAATCAGCCGCCGAGCATTATTGTGATTTATCTCAACATCCATCACCGCTAACCGAATTGTATCATTACGCTAACCGCCGCTAGACGGCGCGCAATTAGCTCGGTTAAATACACCGAGGGTGAAGCGAGGCGCGTTCAGAAAGCGAGAATACACATCTCTATGTAAAACTGGAGCGATATATATAATTATAGTCGCACCTGACCGGAAATCGTGACGGAAATTACGGGCCCGTCTTGCCGAGTCGCTACGCCCGAGAAGACGGGCACATAAAGAAGTGACTTTATGCACACAAATTGATTGAGTCGTGTTCGGGCCCGGGTCGAGCGGCGACGGGATTTACGGTCCTCGCTGTAGACGAATTTCGTGATGAGTTTACTCCGAGCAAACAAACGATGAAGCGCATGTCAATTCGCGGCAGACAGAGGGGAACAGAGCTGCGGATAATGCACGTGGAGCGAAAGAGAGAGAGAGAGAGAGAGAGAGAGAGAGAGAGAGAGAGAGAGAGAGAGAGAGAGAGAGAGAGAGAAGGTGGGGGGAGAGAGAGAAAGTAGAGCGAGATAGAGAGAGGATGTGAGGGTAGGGAGAAAGAGAGTGAGCGAAGGTGGGTAAAGAGAGAAAGCGAGAGAGCGAAAGCGAGAGAGCGAGAGAGCGAGAGAGCGAGAGAGAGAGAATCTGAAGGTACAGAGACGATGAAAGAGATAGACAGAGACAGATAGAGAGAGAGAGAGAGACAGAAAAAGAAAGGCAGACACATTGAAAGAATGTGAAGGTGTGGAGAGAGGGAGGGGGCGTGAACATAAAACAAAAGGGGAAAAAAAGAGAGAAAGAGAAAGCACGAGAGAGAACACACTCCGCACACACGCGCACACACGTGCACGCACGAAAGCATGCACGCACGCGAAGCACGAACATACACGCATATGTATACAGACACGCGTGCGCGTGTATTCGTACACAGACATCCACCCAAGCAAGCAAACGTTGCGCGCACATGAACTAGTGCGTTAGAGACGCGTCGATTGAAAATAAATTCAGAAAACGCAATGAAATTTTTAGCAACCCACCTATTCAGCGGATATTGCGCGTTCTAATTCGTTATTTATCAATCAGTTAATTATTTATATGTGTGCACGAGCCAAGGTTACCCTTCTCGTAAACTCTACCGACGCGTAGGCTCTCACACGAAAAATATTACAGTAGTACCATTACATAATCAATAAGTGGATATAAACCCAACGGTCCTTTTATCGTATAATCACGTCTTATGAGCAATAAAACACAACAATTAAGTGTAATCCTTCATAAACGCAATAATGACTTCCTAATTATTTTACTGCGTCGTCACAACGCAATTAAACATCGCACTTTACGGCTGTGACGTCACGAGTAACTAGAGGCTCTATGCTCGTTGCTTACCGTATATGTAAACTCTCGTTGTTGCTTTAATAACGGCTATTACACGCTTCGTGTGGAAAGGAACGACTCCGCTAGGCCGCGTTAAACGGTGGATGCTGCAAACAAACAAAAAATTCCCGCGCACATTTACCGCGGGATGAACTCCCTCGTGGTAAACCTGGGTTATACCGATACCGCCACTCCGTGTCTCGTTTAATTACAGACGCCAACGCTTCCTAGCAGTATTGCTGATAGGTAGGCACTGCCGCTCCGCACATAATGGCCGCCAGGCGACTTAATACTTTCGTATTCGCCGATCCGCGGTTCTACTGCGAGAAATGTTTTTACAAAAAATCGCCTGCTGTCGCCTGGGGCATTCGAATCTGATTTTATATTATAACATTATATTTTATAACATATTTTATTTTCCCACCCTTCCAAACAGTCACGCAAGTATACGGACGCCATGATCCGTTTCCGAATAAACATTTAAGGTCGACTGGCGGTTAAGTAGGGATAGAAGAATGCCAGGCACCAATTAATTGTACTCAGCACGAGCGCAGTAGAAAGCCAGACCGAGCTTCGAGCTGGTCCAAGTCCAAACGACAGCATCTACGGTAAGCACGACAGTCGACACTGTGGCGAACAGCATGTGCTGTTATGACGAAGTGGTGGCGGATTTTACATGTCCGAAATGGTATCCGTCAAATAGAGTAAACCCCACGTATAAGAACCTAGTGATTAAGAACCTGTTAGGCTAGGGGTTTCCGTTTAGACCATAAGAACCAGTTTTAGTCTAAAATTTGAAGCAGGTTCTTATTTGATAAAATTCCGTTAACACTTACAAATTCATAAATTATTATTCATTATGTTTGTGGTGTTTTAAAACAATCTAGTTTTGGTTTGTTGGTGTTTATTAAGTATAACCGGCATAAAAATAAATAAGATACCCTCGAATAGGGTTTGTCTAGATGGCAGTCAGTCATATGCATATTTTATATAAAGAATAGACCGCACCAATATTCCACCAGCAACAAGCGCCTTTTTTTCTTCTTAAGAAAATAAGAACTTATTTAAGAACCTAAATAGCCTCTTTATGAACTTATTTAATGACTAAATAGCTTAATTTTCGAGTAAACACCAATAATATAAGAACCTTTTTAGGCTAACTTGGAAGAATGCAGGTTCTTATACGCGGGTTGTTAATGTATTCGTCCATTATTCATAATTGTTTTTATTAATCTGCTTATTGACGTTTGTTCTGTTTGTAAAGGTTTAATCCTTTAAATTTCTTTCCAGCCTTAGGGATTAGGTGTTAATGTACCGGCGCCTGCAATCAATGAATAAAAACTCACTTTCGTCACGTACGTTGTTGCGTTGCGAGTAAACTACTTCGAATTAAATTTCAAGGTGAAAGCTCATTCGACAAATATTGAATCAGGCGAGGTGCGAAGTCTAAGACCGGATGGTTTCTTACTGTGTCTATACGCTGCAATTCCCATAGGATTACAGCGAAACCTAATTAATTAACACCGTCACTCGTGCCAGCAATAATAGCAGCAGCAGCAGCAGCAGCAGCAGTAGTAGTAGTAGTAGTAGTAGTAGCACCAGCAGCAGCAGCAGTAGTAGTAGTAGTAGTAGTAGTAGTAGTAGTAGTAGTAGTAGTAGTAGTAGTAGTAGAAGTAGAAGTAGTAGTAATAGCAGTAGTAATAGTAGTAGCAACAACAGCAAAAGCGACGAAGGCGATGACGACAACGACAATAACAACAGCTGCAGCAGCAGCAACAACAACAACAACAACAACAACAACAACAACAACAACAACAACAACAACAACAACAACAACAACAACAACAACAGTAACAGCAGCAAAATGTAACAAGAGCAACAGCAAACAAAAACAACTACACCGACGACAACAGTGGCCGCAGCAGCGCAACATGAGCAGCTGCTGCAGCAGCAGTACACACACGTACCAGTGCTAAACCCGCAAAATGCTATTTTGAAATTCCGGCGCAAGAAGATCGGTCGGCATTCGGTTCGTTACTTGCTGCTCTCGTCGCTCCATCGAGTGGCTCTGCAAGATTCGCCGCCTGTGTACGGAATCGACGAGTTGCCTCGCGATAGTTGTGCGCGACGCCCAGACGGTGGCGAGGCGCAGGGCGACGCACCCACGGGGCAGTATTCGCTCTCTATTCGTGGGTTCGAATTCTAAGTCTCTCCCCCTCTCTCGCTCTCTTATCTGTTCTCTCTCTCTCTCTCTCTCTCTCTCTCTCTCTCTCTCTCTCTCTCTCTCTCT
>NW_014577309.1:58025-60910 GCF_000485595.1 Priapulus caudatus | reverse complement strand
GACGAGAGGGAAGCGACGGGAGAGAGACAGTGAGAACAAAGGAAGAAGAGAGAGATGCGACGCGAAGAGAGAAAAGGCGAGAGAGAGAGGAGATAAAGAGAGAGAGAGAGAGGAGAGAGAGAAGAAGAGAGAGAGAGAGAGAGAGAGAGAGAGAGAGAGAGAGAGAAAGAGGAGGTGAGGGACGAGAGAGAAATAAGAGAAGAGAGAGAGAAGATGAGAGGCGTCGCACGACGAGATGCGAGACGTAAGACGCGCCGACGAGAGTTTCGCTGCAATTACGGCGGAAAGGTTCGGTAATCACTTCTCGAGTCGGCGCGGACGTACACCTGGGAGTCGATAACCGCTTGCCGCCCAGCAGACGCCTGCATCTTCGCGCCATCAATATTTCACCCGACATGATACGATTACCGAGGGGAAAAAATGAATAGCTTTTTGTTCTAATTCGCTGCAACATTTTTAATGCGAACGGCAGGCAATGTTTCAAAAGCGCGCATGTTCGTGTGCAGGATCAGAGACTATGTATCTATATCAGAAGTAGATAATAGGGAATACTTCTGATCGATATACAACATATATATTTATATCATAGGGGGAGGGCACGTTTCACGATTCCTCGTTTTGTGTTCGACGCTATAATCGAGAATAGAGTTATGATTACAATCATGGCTAGAGTATAAGAGCAAGGCTAAGTGTAGATTCTTAGTTATGATTTGGCTTAGAATTTTAAAAAGCTCAGGTTATGGTTAGCGTTAAGCTGTATGTTTTGGGTTAGGATTAAAGTTATGGTTATGGTTAGCAGTAGGGTTAGGGTAAGAGTTAGGATTAAAGTTGAGGATATGGTTATGTCTAGCGTTAGTGCTGGGGTTAGAATTAAAGTTAAGGTTATGGTTATGGCTAGATAGAGTTAGGGATATATATATATATATATATAGTTAGATGTCGGCTACAATGTCGTAATCACGTGTGCAATTTGGTGTGATGCTTGAGGCGCGTATACGGCCGATTAATTGCTTTCTAAAATAAATAATAAATTATTATGGCTTGCGCATTAGCCGAATAATAGAGAAGTTGAATTATTCATTAACATTAGCATATATTGGCCGATGGCGATAATTTCGCAGAAAAAGACCGCAAAATGGTTTTCGCAACCTGTTAACCGTGACATTGACTCGACACGGACTGCGGCTCTGCACATCAACGACACTTAACTGTCATCACTGCGGCAATACGTAAAACAATAATTATTACTACGCCTTCGAACAACCATTTCACTCACTATAGACGCGTCAAATTCGCGCGCCACGCGAGCAAAAGAATTAACATTATTGCTGTCAGCGTATTATTTATTATATAGATCGGTATATTATGCGTGTGACAGACAACGCAAACGAGACGTTCCGGGGCCCGTTGCCAGAAACAAAACAAATCTTAACATTATCCTTTACGATGTTTCTGATAACGGCCCCACGGTTATTAATTCCCAGCATTGATGTCTGCTGTCATGATGGAGTCGGTGTGTTGTGCGAGATGCGGCCGCCATGTTTGGAGCTGTCCATGACGCTGCTGCGGCTGCGATGAAGTGTAGGAGACATGAGCTAGGTCGTTCGTGTAAGCGGCTCGATGCATAATATGCAGTTACGTACATCGCGTTCTCCATGGCAAACTGCTGCCGATTATCGATATCTCAATTCTAAATGCACAATACCAAATAAAAAAAACATTTCTTTTTGCAAATACTTGCTCGAATTCAACGAATTCCATCGTGTCGCCACCGTCGCAATTCGTCGCTTCTGATATTTTTATGCGGCGGGATCGTATTTCATTTCGATCGTCGTCGTGCGAAGCCCTATTTTCAATCCAATCATTTTTTGCCCATCCGGCTCGTGACGCAGCGACGAGACCCGGTGCTAGTTGACCCGCTGTCACGCGCTGGAAACAGGAGAACGTCAGAACGCAGCTAGCGTGGACGAACGCAGTCATAATTAACAGATCGATAGTAATATACCACGCCTCCGGTGTGAATATCCATCGTATTATAGCACCGGATAGCAATCTACTGATCAGAAAAATTCCCCAATGACCTTGACGCGCGCGCATTGTTAAGCAGGTCACGTGATTACAATCGTTTGCTATATTTTTGATTGGCATTGGGCGCTCGAGTGCAAAAAAATTTGTTTGTCGCGGATGCAAAGATCTTCCCTACTGTTAGGCTTGTTTGCGGCGAAGTTGTTTTTCCGAGACAGGCTGTTAATATGTTGCATTACGAGAAGAAGAATAAATATAGATTAACAACACATCATAATTGAACAATTCATATTTGTCGTAAAGTAAGGAATTTTAATGGCGAAGTGTCTCCGCCAACAACGGAGCCCGTTAGCACTAAGATAAGCGGGCTATTCGCTATTAAGAATTTTTGCTGAATTCAGAATATATATATATTCAGATCGTCGCTGTGGCATAAATTTACATATAATTTAACGTACGGTGTTTATGGCGGCTGTTTGGCTGAGGTTAGCATGGGTACGTAACTTGTTATAGACGCAATAGTGAGCGCTAGGATGAAAACTCACGTGAGAAGTTTCAAATAGCTGTGTTAATTATTAAACACGTTATAATAACTTTATTTAGGCCTATGACAGTAATGGCGAAAATTTCTGAAGAGCTGAATGCTTTTCACTCATGCATTTTGCATGACGTATATTATAACGGTGTGTTTTTGATCCGAGCCTAGTTTAATAATTAGATAGCGAAGTCGTTCGTAAAAGTGTTAAATTTGCTAGGCATAGAGTAGCTTCAGTGAACTCAATGACAGTACTGCATGGCTATCGCGAATAGAGAGAATCTAGGCATCGAACAAAGCAGCAACCACATAGCAGAAATATGTC
>NW_014577309.1:56386-57264 GCF_000485595.1 Priapulus caudatus | reverse complement strand
AGAGAGAGAGAGAGAGAGAGAGAGAGAGAGACTGCTAAACCACCTGCCATTCTATCATCCACAAACAGCCCTATAAAATCCAATTAACAACAGCAGACGTATAGATGCAGAACTGCATGCCTTTATTAAAATACTTCGTCACTTAAAGGAATACTTTACTCTAGAATTTGACAGTATATTATGATAGTAGATTTATAAATAAGTGCCGCAGAGCGACAGCGCTCAACTGACGTGTACTGTAGCTAGGTATTCTTCTGATAAAGTCACTGGAAACCGAATCAAGTGCGCCCTCCTGCCACCTCGTTCGCGCTCAGAGCATATATCTAGAATACTACTAATACAGATCTAAAATCTATGATAGGCTTTGCTATACCTAATGGTAGTACAGTAATAAAGATACAGCTGTGTAACTTTAATGACTTCGCTATATTAACATGTTATCGTGGATATGCGTCACGCGCGAGCGTAGTGGTGGTGGTGGGGGAAGGAGGGGGGAGAGTGGGGGAAAAGGGGCTCTAATAGCAAAAGCAGTTCAGTCCTTTGTTAACAGTCAACAAATCCATGTTAAACCCTCCTCTTGAGGGTCAAAAGGTTATCAGATACTTACTCTTCGCTTGTCAGCAGAAAGTAGATTTCATGGTCCTTTCAATAGAGTGATAAAAACAGTAGGTCAGCACTGAAACAAAAAAGTTTTGCACTCGGTCCGTTAGGCCATGTCATCAGAAAATGTCTGATATCTGACCTTTCCCCCACTGCCCTTTGACCTGTGACCTCCAATTTCGCGCTGGTGATGGGTTTCCTTCCCATCACACTATACATCGAATCTTAAGACCGCACGTCGAGCGGTTAAGATTTGTGCCCAACTGTCATACCTATAA
>NW_014577309.1:43612-56376 GCF_000485595.1 Priapulus caudatus | reverse complement strand
TAGCGTTTTCTAATCATTTTTTTCTAATCTTTACAGGAAAATTGACACGGCGCACTATCGGGATGTGTGGAGACATTTCACTGCAGCTAATGTAGAAGGGAAAGCTGTGTACATTTGCAAATACTGTGCCAAATCATATGTGAAGAATGCAACAAAGATGCAGAATCATCTAGCCAAGTGCATAAAGTTCCCGCAGCGCTCACAACAAGCAGCCTCTGACAAAAGTCCTTCTACTTCTATTCGAGGTGAAAATGATGAATCGGACACCTTATCGATAGCAACAGCTCATGGTCCTCCTGGAATCAGAAGTTTTTTTGACTCAATGGAGGAACGTAGTCAGAAAAATGCTGATGAATGTCTTGCTCGAGCTGTGTATGCAACAGGATCACTCTGATGCTCACAGGCAATGTGTATTGGAAGAGATTTCTGAATGTTCTTCGCCCAGCATACACCCCTCCAACCAGACATGCTTTATCTACTCATTTGCTGGATGTAGAGTTCAACAGAGTTCAAGTGAAGGTCAAGCAAATTATAGAGAAAGCAGACTGTATTGCAATCATCTCTGATGGGTGGTCGAATGTTCGTGGACAAGAATATTAACTACATCATCTCACCCTCAACCAGTATTCTACAAGAGCACAGACACAAGGGACAACAGACACACCGGTCTCTACATTGCAGATGAGCTGAAGGCAGTCATCAATGACATTGGACCACATAAGATATTTGCACTGGTGACAGACAATGCTGCGAACATGAAGGCTGCTTGGTCTAAAAGTGAGGAGTCCTACCCTCACATCACACCCATTGGCTGTGCTGCTCATGGATTGAATCTGCTCCTCAAGGACATCATGACGCTGAAAACATTGGATACACTCTACAAGAGAGCCAAGGAAATGGTTAAGTATGTGAAGGGTCATCAAGTTATAGCAGCAATCTACCTCACCAAGCAAAGTGAGAAGAATAAGAGCACCACATTAAAGCTGCCCAGCAACACCCGTTGGGGTGGTGTTGTCATCATGTTTGACAGTCTCCTGGAGGGGAAGGAGTCTCTCCAAGACACATGGCCGCCATATACAGCGAGCCTGCCCCGATTATGCGACAGCCCCCCACCATCGAAGAGGCATCCTCCCTGGTCGATGTATTCTGGAGATCAGAGTGGTAAGCAGCTGAAACCTCTGAAGACATATGACGCAGTAGCCACTTACAGTGTCTCGCACCTTGGCCTGGCAGGTAGGGCAAGCGTTCTAGCGCAGTCTGGCGAAGTACCTTCCAAGAAGGGCTTTGGGATGGCAGAGCAAGTATGGCCAGCTCGTGCCAAACATATCTCATCAGCCACCTGGTGGAAGGGACTTTGTTGATCTGAGGCTCTTTCCCCATGTTGCTCCATCTCCTCCAAAATCACAACATCAGACCGCTCTTCAGAGCGCAACTGGTCGTTGTTTGGCGAACACACACACCAAAGCACGCACAGATATACCAATACAAGGGAGTAAACAATTTAGGTGGCCATCTCGGGCAATTTTGAGGCTTTTTGCTGACAACGAGCCATCCTAACAAGGTTGGAAATACAGTGGAAGATGAAGGACTCAGAGGCTTGATGTTTAGCCAGAGTGCGACAGTGAGGAGGTCCAGGGGAGAGACATGGAGCTGAGAGGAAGACAACCAAAGCTTTTAGGTTTTCTACTTGTCTATAGCTATAATTTTTTACAAGATGTATGTTGTAAAACGCTTTTTGCGGAGATTGCGTGGATCATGGGGAATGGGCGATCATTCAATATTGTCTTTGGTTTGTTGTTCAGTGAAATCATCCTACTGTGAAGAGTCAACTCACTTTAATTAAGTTCAATTCCTAACTCAAATTGTTTTTTATATATATTTCGATTGGAAGGAATTTAAATCACTCGCCCAATTGTTCTACTTAAAGTTTTTATGTTTCTGTCTCCATATGGATATGGTTAAATTATCAACTGCAAAAAACATCTACATTTAAATGATATTAATATTATTTGCATATTTTCGTTAATCCCATATATTCCCGTTAATTCCCATATATTCCCGTTAATTCCCACGGAAAGTTTCCACCTCTGAATATTCCCCAAAATGTGAACCTCTACCACATTACCTGATAATATCTATCTAATTAGCATTCACGTTGTCAATAAAACAACATGAATTTCGAATCATTTATTTTGGGCCGCTGAACATGACACCCACGGACCGTGCTCCCACCCTGGAAAGATTGCGCCATTTGCCAAATATTTTGCACGTTAAGACCGAGGTTAATCACAAAAGGGCAATTTATTTATATATTAAATGCTATTTAACCGAACGATATTCATTTTAGGACAAATTTATCATATTAATAATTCACAATTATATGGTCTTTATTAGATATTGAATCCTTCTGCTTCTTAAATTAATAAATAAAAAACACCCTGCAGTCTGTAGCTGCAGGCGAACGGGCTTTGCACAACTTTTTCAGTGGCAGTGCGCTGCCAGTGTCGCCACCGTGTCTTGTAAGCAACGGTTTAGCCAGCTCAGTTGTCAAACATTTTTTTAAATATTTCTATATATATTGAACCATAAAACATTTATGAAGCTGTAATTTTTAACCTAAATCACTGAAATCATCTAGAACCTGAGAGTAAAAGTATTCCTTTAAACAGACAGTTGTGCACACCACAGGGAAGTGGCTACACAAACAATCTTATCACACTTTCTTACAAAAAAAACAAAAAAATTAAACGATGCATTGCACCATTATTAACGGGACATGGCAGTGACTCCTTAACTGATTACTGCACCTACTTACTCTAATCTACTACTACTAGACAAAAACTATGCCATTCTAAAACTATAGCTCACAGACCTTTAGAGATATCTGTTCTGGTGCAAACAGCTGATGCAGCCGCATGGCCTCTGAATGATGCTCACATGAAACTTCAACAAAAAAAGCCAGTCAGCTGGCTCAATTATCGCAATGCGTGCACCATCAGCGCCAGATTAACCGGCCGTCCTCGATTCCATCCCAGCTCTCCGATTCCGTATTCCCAAGTCGTTCTGAGTTCACATCCACAAGTCCTCCAATTCCATCAAGTCTGTCTGATTCCATGCAAGTTCCTCCAGTTCCACCCAAGTCTTCTGATTTCCATCGCAAGTCCTCAGATGTCCATCCCCAAGTTCTCCAATTCAACCTGAATCTTCCGTTCTAACGAACCTCCTCAAATTCAGATTCGTAAGCTTCTCAATCCCAACTCGCTGCTCTCTCGATTCAGACCTTCCTCCGTTTCGTTTCCTCTTCCCTCTCGCTTCTCGTTTTCGCTCCTCACGACGATTGAGCATCCTGCCAACACGTCCGCGATCTTCGTCCGCAGCCGCACTCGTGGGAGTCACTGACTTACTCGTGTAGCTCCTCGCTTCGGAATGGTCGGCGCCAGTCGGCTCGAATCGCGCCCTTCCTCGCGCACGTCCACTCCAGCCGCACTGAACTGTCGTCGTCTCGCGGCTCCCGCTCCCGCTTGCAGCCGCCTCGCCGAAGGTCGGCAGCACGCTTTCGTACGCTCGAGCTGGCCGAGGAGGGCGCTCGTGCCGGCTGCTTGATCTGTGCGTGTCGCCAGTACTGCAGTATGTCAGCGAAAGGTGACTTGACGATGCGTCCGCGGCCGGAAGGCACTCCTGCTCGCGCGCCACCGTGGTGGGTGTAGATGGTGCCTCAGGCACGCGCAAGCTCCGCGATGCGCTGCGGCACGGCGCCGCGGCACGGCAGCCATGTGCCCGCCTCGCAGAACGCACTTGCGCGCCGTCACTATTCGCGTTTGCGCGTGAACTCGACCGCCTGCCAGACGAGGTAGAATGACCGCGCGACAAATGACTCGCGGCTCCACGGGCGGCCGCGCGGCGAGGCCACGCTCGCAGGCAGATTGGCGATGCAGCGTGTGGGCGTCGCTCGACCTATTCTTGCCGAGAGCCCGCGCGGCAGCATGCGCGAGCAGCTCGTCGACATCCGACGTCGCGACGCGCACGTCATCGGTGGCCGAGTGTGAGCGCGAGGTGGGAGCGCAAGAAGAGCTGGGTGGATCGTGACGGCGCAGCCGACCGCGTTGCACACGCGGTGGATCGTGACGGCGCAGCCGTGCCGCCGCATCGTCGTGTACGCGCACACGGCGGCGATGATGACCTTGTTGGGCACGGAGAGGTGGATGCAGCTGTCGAGCGAGTACGCGCGCTCAAACATGCCGATGGCTTCCTCCGTTATGGCAGCGCTGAGCCGGAACTCGGACGCGACATTACGGATGCGAGAGATGCCCGCCCTCTTGCCTTCATTTTGCGTGAAAAAAAAAAATTGCGAGTTAAGTAGCGTGCATTGCAAAGGGAACCGGATTTCTCATGACGTTACACTCACATGCACGCACACAAACACACACATACACCCACGCGCACATACACCAACGTGAACACACACACACTCACATGACAATTAATTATGTCATTACTGATAAATATAGATAACGCATTCATGAGACAATGTCAGTTCATATGCAACAACTACATACATCTAGAGAGACATGATACAAGATTGCGTGGCACAGCTTTGCTGTTGATCCTAAGTGCTGCGCGCGGATAAGACGCGCAGTTCCACGAGATATGCGCACGCGACCGCGGGGATGTTCAAGTATGAAGCGCTGTCCGCAGTGGAGACGTGTGCCAAATTCGAGGCCCGGCGCACGTCTCCACAGCGGTCAGCGGATGGTCTGTAGTTTTAAAAGATGACAATGATTATATATGAACGATATTCTAGGAATTGGAGATTATAAAACAGTAACAAAAATTGCTCAGTCATGCTCCAGATTAGCTGAATCAAAAAGATTATAATTTAATATGAACAAAACAAATACAATGGTTATAAAATTCACCAACAAAGAAAGGATAGAGAAGGAGATATTAATAGGCAACCAAGTAATCAAAAAATGCACCAAATATTCATACCTAGGGGATTTAATTAATGATATAGGAGGTTATAACGATATGATAAGAGATTAAGAGTCCGAACTGAAAAATGTAGGTTCATGATGAGGGAAATATTATCATGGGCAGAAGAGCAAAATTATGGAAATCATACTATAGAAGCAAGAGTGAAATTATACGAATGCACAGTTTTACCTTCCTTCCTAAATAACAGTGAAACATGGACATGCAAAATAATAATCATGCAGAAAACGAATAAAAATCTACCGAATGGCATTGAAAGACGATGAAAACTCCAAGGAAAGATACGGAGAAATCAGTAAAAATAACATATAGTTTCTATACGCAAATCGTGGTAAATACATTAAAAACGCATTATTTGATTGAAAATCCCCATATTTACTTATAAAACATCCAAAAAATGGTGCTGTGGCATGTAAACATTGTGAAATGCATCGGCCTAGACTGGTACCAGGTCGACAGTTCCACACGCTACACTAACAGCGTCAGTGTAGCGAAGGATACTCAAATTTATCCATATTATAATTAAAATTATATGTCGTTTATAAGATATTGCAATCCTTCTGCTCTTAAATTAATAAATAAAAAACACCCTCAGTCTGTAGCCTGCAGGCGAAACGTTGCTTTGCACAACTTTTCAGTGGGTGCGCTGCCAGTGGCGCCACCGTCGTTGTAAGCAACGGTATAGCCGTCAGTTGTCAAACATTTTTTTAAATATTTCTAATATATATTGAACCATAAAACATTTTATGAAGTGTAATTTTAACCTAAATCAACTGAAAATAATCCTAGAACCTAGAGTAAAGTATTCCTTTAAACAGACAGGTGCACACACAGGAAGTGGTACACAACAATACTTATCACACTTTCTTACAAAAAAGACAAAAAAATTAAACATGATTGCACCATTATTAACGGGACATGGCGTGACTCCTAACTATTATTGACTACCTACTACTAATCCTAACTACTAGTCTACTACTGACAAAAACTAGCATTCTAAACTATAGCTCACAGCCTTAGAGATATGTTCTGGTGCAGCAGCTGATGCAGCCGCATGGCTCTGAGTGATGTACATGAAACTTCCAACAAAAAAGCCAGTCAGCTGCCCATTATCGCAATCGTACACATACGCGCCAGTTAACCGGAGTCCTCCGATTCCATCCCAAGTCTTCCGATTCCATCCCAAGTCTTCTGATTCCATCCCAAGTCCTCCAATTCCAACCCAAGTCTTCTGATTCCATCGCAAGTCCTCCAATTCCATCCCAAGTCTTCTGATTCCATCGCAAGTCCTCAGATTCCATCCCAAGTCCTCCAATTCCAACCTGAACCTTCCGATTCTAACCCGAACTCCTCAAATTCAGATTCGAAGCTTCTCAATTCCAACTCGTGCTCTCTCCGATTCAGACCTTCCTCCGTTTCCTCTTCCTCTTCCCCTCCTCGCTCTTCGTTTCGCTCCTCACGACGTTGAGGCTCCCTGTCACGTCCGCGATCTTCTCTGGCAGCGCCACCTCATGGGGAGTCCTGATGTACTCGTGTAGCTCCTCGTTCGGAATGTCGGCCGCCGTCGGCTCCGAATCGCCGCCCTCCTCGCGGAACGTCCACTCCAGCCGCACTGCGTCGTCGTCTCGCGGCTCCCGCTCCCGCTGCAGCCGCCTCGCCGAAGGTGGCAGCACCTGTTCGTCGTCGACGCTGGCGAGGAGGGCGCTCGTGCCGCTGCTTGTCTGTGCGTGTCGCCAGTACTGTAGTATGTCAGCGAGGTGCTTGACGATGCGTCGCGGCGAGCACTCCTGCTCCACGCGCCACGGGATGCGCGTGTAGATGGTGCTCAGCGCCTCCCGCAGCTCTGCGATACGCCGCGGCATGGCGATGCGACACGGCAGCTTGTGCGCCTCACAGAACTTGCGCAGCGGCACGCTCGCGCGCCGCGGGAACTCGGCCGCCTGCCAGACGAGGTAGATGACCGCGACAATGATCGGCTCCCACGGGCGGCCGTCGCGACGAGGCACGCTCGCGGCAGATGGCGATGAGCGTGTGGGCTCGCTCGACCTCGTCTCGCGCGAAGCCCCCGCGGCGGCGGCATAGCGCGGCAGCAGCTCGTCGACATCGGACGTCGCGACGACGACGTCGAGGTCGTGGCGACGAGCGTGAGGAAGCGCGAGAAGCTGTGACGCGCAGCCGACCGTTGCACACCGGTGGATCGTGACGGCGCAGCCGTGCCGCCGCATCGTCGTGTACGCGGCACACGCGCGCGATGATGACCTTGTTGGCACGGAGACCTTGATGCAGCTGTCGAGCCAAGTACGCCGCTCGAACATGCCGATGGCTTCCTCCGTTATGGCAGTGCTGAGCCGGAACTCGGACGCGACGTTGACGGGATGGGCCGCGATGATGCCCGGTCTGCCCTTGTTTCTCGGCTCGGATGCTCATTTTAGAGCGAGGGGCTCCGGCAAAAAATAAATCTTGCGAGTTAAGTGGCGGGTGCGCGTTGGCAAATTCGGAACCGGATTTCTCCGGACGTTACACTGACATGCACGCACCACACGACACACTCTCACACTCCACACACGCCACATACACCAAGTGCGAACACAGCACTCGCACGGCATGCACACACACTCACAGACACTCACAACAACAGCATTCACATGAACAATTAATTTGTCATTAACCTGATAAATATAGATAACACATAATCATTCATAAGCACGAATGTCAGTCATATGCCAACAACTACATACATGAGTTCCGTTGGATGAGAGATTATCAATTACCTTCAGGCACCCTGTCATACGTCCTTCCTTTTCATCGCCAATCGCTTGCCGTTGTTTTGGAAGAGGCCCAGATAGATGAGGGCGTCGTTAGCTTGACACGAAAGCCCTTCCCTGCTCTAGATGCATACCACACCTGGGGCAACACAGCCAACTGGTCGTGACTGTGGTGGCTGTCGCTTTACGACAATCTTTGCTACCACACGAGGGGCAGCTCAAAACCCAGATTCTGCTTGCTCAGCCATTACAGATGTCTTTTACTGTATCAGCGCTTCCGCAGATCCTAGAGAATACAGCGGCGGCAATTAGTTAGCGTGGTTAGAGGAGAGAAGAGTTTCCTAAAATAAACCTTACATGGTGCCACACCATACGCAGTCGGCGGCCTTCGGTGCTCGCCGCATTGGGGTTCGTGTTTGCGATATATGGGACCTGTGCCCTGGGGGACATAGACCCTCTCAGCCGTTACTAGAGCTAGGTTATGATAACGATCAGGGGGCTCTCACGACCGGTTACACGTCGTAGGTCCCCTCTCGCCAACGTAGTGTTAAGCGAGAAGGGAACTTGTGGCTATAGGTTATGAATAGCAGCAAGCAATCACGGAAGAGTAAAACTAAAGGAAGTGGCTATTCTTACACAGTCGTAAGAATTATTCTTCGGACTACATTCTTGACGACATTGGAACGGCGCATGCGCATGCGTTGCGTATATCGCGTTATACAGCATCAGATTTGTTTTTGTAAGATATATTGACGGCTATATAAGGAAGTCCGAGTCGTTCTACCAGTTTGTGTTAGGGTTAGGCAGTAGTTGTAGTCGACTCCCTAAACTAGAATTATATTACAATACTATTAATACTATTATGCTCATGCGCGTTGCATGTCGTAAGAATAGTCCATAAATAATTCTTACGGTCGGCTGGTCGTAAGATTCTAAGAATAGCCACGGCTAAAACTAAAAAGTAAAAGTTAAACTTAAAAGGTCGGTAATCGTATAACAATATTACTATTAGTATAGTAATAGTATTAGTAATAAATAATAATAAACGTTATGTTTAAAATACAGTTACTAAAAGTAATTCACAAACGAAGTAGACCAAGAACAGACACCAAGCGCCGTGACTAGTGTATCCTCCTAATTAACTTACTTTTAGGGTATACAATCACACGTTAAGCAAGCCCAAGTATGCTGAGCTAGTAACAGCAAACGAAAATAATCCAAGAATGAAACGTGTGCTGATTCTGGAACGAGTTAAATGTGCCTGCCATCTAGTATTGACGGTGAAGTTGGACGTGGCGTTCTGATTTCCTCCGAATTTTTTTTGCCCTAAACTATCGAAACTTGAGAGTCTGCAACTCTATTTTAATGAAGTTCCTGAAACTGACATACGACTTTTTGATGTTTCGAGCTTCGAGTTCTGGAATCTCGCGAGCCTTTTGAGCGTTTGTAAGTTTTCATCTGCGCATGATTTTTTTCACATATTTTATTACTGTCCGATGTGAACAAAAAAAAATGATACATAGATAATTATTTTTTTTTATAAATGCACCCCCAATACACGCGGGGTACACGACCCGTAACACGAGATACAACGCGGTACACGCACGTACACACGCGGGTACACCACGTACACTCGGATACACGCACGTTCACGGCGCTACACGCACGGTATACGCAGGTATCACGCACGTACCCCAATGCTAACACTTGGCGCCCCATAGATTTCGTACAAAATCAGTCGTTACGAATCAACTACTGTGAGTGATTTCGTGACTGAAAACTCAGGCTACTGCCTGGGCAGTCATTTCGTTGACGAAATCAGCTACTTGCGAGTTTATTTCGTTACGAAATCATGCGACACTTGGCGCCGCCGGCGCGCCAAGTGTAGCATGACTTGATTTCGTTACGAAATCAGCTACTGCAATCGACTTTTTGCTGGAAAATTGATCGAACTCCCTTTCGCCTATAAACTGCGACATCCCTTTCGCCTATAATCGACACCCTTTTCGCCTATAACTCGACTCCCTTTCGCCTATAACTCGACTCCCTTTCGCCTATAACTCGACTCCCTTTCGCCTATAACTCCACTCCCTTTCGCCTCGCTGATAACTTCGTCATTCCTTATTAATGCCGTTTCATATATACTTTTGTTGTTGTGCACATAACATATTATTGTTTGGCCTATCACGAAAAACCCCGCGTGGGCGTGCGGTATAACTTGTGTGTTGGCAGAGGAGCATTTGTACAGGCTTTTACTGCGAGCGTTATCCGACATAATAGGCGAAAGGAAGTAGAGAAACATTATAAAAGACTTCGGTAGTAAATACATTTCGTGTTTATTTACCATCATTTTACTATTGAAACGTTCGAAGTGCCTGTGGAGTAAAATTCCCTAATCGCACCTAACATAAATTATGAGTAAAGGAGTGATAAAATTAGTAGTTTATGAAAAATTACTTCATTTAGAAATTATTCACAGCCCAGCGCACACACGCACGCGCGCACGTACGCACGCACGCAAATATTTATATATGGTTCACACAGAAATATCAATGCTCACATACATTTGTTTTTTACTCTTCGCATCATTTCAGAAAGCCTGATCACTACATGTTTAACTGGTACAAAACGACATAACAAAACAATAACTGGGCTATAATGGCCAGACGGTATGCTATTGAGAACATCAGTTCTGTAAAACAATTTTCAACCAAGTGATGAGTAATGTCAATACACACAATTTAAACATTTGAACGATAGCAACAGAACGCGACAGAACAATACGATAAGAAGACGGCATATAGTGTGTAGTAAAGGACTGTGTAACTATTTATTCGATAAACTCTGTCGACGGTTGTAATTCGATACACGACTCGAAAAAAAATACTGCCAACGCCCGCTGACACGTAGGCCCCCTATGCACTGCCAACGCCCGCTGACACGTAGGCCCCCTATGCACTGCCAACGCCCGCTGACACGTAGGCCCCCTATGCACTGCCAACGCCCGCTGACACGTAGCGCCCCTATGCACTGCCAACGCCCGCTGACACGTAGCGCCCCCCGATGCAGCTGCCAAACGCCCGCTGACATCGTAGGCCCCCTTATGCCACTAGGCCAACGCCCGCTGGACAAGTAGTAACACTAACGAAAATCCTTTTCAAATTTTTTTGACTCTTATGAAAGCACTGCCCCGCGCCTCCCTGTCGCGCCCTCTTCCGGATAAGTTTAACGCTATTCCGAAATATACAAGTTATAAACGCAAACTCTTCGGAACATACCCCCCTCCCTGATGTGACAGGGAAAAACATCAGCCAAACCGTGGCTCTGCTAGCTATTCTCTAAAATCGCTGTTAATCTACCCTTAACCGGAACATGCTGTTAGCTTTCATGAAGTTAGACGGCACAAATTATGAACAGATCGTTTATAGACACGGTCGCTCACTTTCACATTTACCACGCGTACATGACCGTCAGTACCAGGGAAGGTGTCAACTATTCGACCAATTGGCCAGTGTCCGCGAGGGGTGCGAGTGTCGATGACGACCACGATATCCCCAACTTTCAGGTCAGGCTGCTGCCGGTTCCACTTGCTCCGATAACTCAGGGTAGGCAGTAGCCGCCTACTCCTTCAGCCATCGCTGCTCCAATAATGGCCGACGAGTTTCTTGCAATTCTGCGGCCAGCGTTTTCTCGGGTTGAATTCGGTGTTGATTGAGTCCGGAGCGCCAGTTTCCCACATCATCTGGGACCAATACAGAAAGCCTGATTAGCGTGTGAGGATCGGTTCATCGTCAGGCATCGGCACCCTGGCTAAGTGAGGGCTTGCGCAATTGAGAAGACCCTCAACACACCACCAGGGCAGACCAACAACTCTTTCATCAGTGATGTCGACATTTCCGGGAACACCGCCAGATAGGGCGCGCTTCGCAGACTTGGATCATCGATTCGAAACACACCCTCAGGTGTGGGGATTTGGCGCGATTAAAGCTCCACACCAATCCTTTGGTTTGTCATGGGGGTGTTTGTTATTTTATTCATGCGTCTAGGCGCGCTACGTAGTCCTTTTTAGCTCGTTATTCAGCCCTTCCACAAAATTTGCTTCACGCTTTATTTGATTGCATCTGGACGATCTGCAGCCCGGATATAGCAGCGCAAGCCAGGCGAACAGCGCCACCTCCGTGGCGCACTTTTCATCAACTCCGCTGCCCGTCTATGATAGAACTAAGCTACTCGAATCCCTCTGGGTACTACAGAAAGCCCGGCAGAGATGCCGTCAATTGCAGCAGTTTCCTGGCGATTGCAGAACCTTTCGACTCTGCCACGTAGGGCGAAATAAATCCAATTGGTCGTAATTTGCCTTAATTTTTTTGGTTCGCGCCGTTACGTTTTCGTCCTCATAAAAGGCGATTTCTAATTTATTTAATTTAACGCCCTGAAATTATTCTCTGTAACAATATCCGCGTCCCATAGACTGGCGCGACGAGCGCTCTCGTTCCGAGGGAGTTGCCACGAGAAATTTTCCTTTAGACTGCCTTGCGGTGGAGAAGTTTGACGACGCTCCACTAAACTATAAACTTTAGTTAGCCGAAAGATACTTGGCCGAGTTAAGGCCCGCTCGAGTTCTAGCTGGAGCGATACGTGGGCCACCAGCCATTCTTAGTTCTCCGCAGGCCTGACTGCATTGGATGGCCATGCTTTACACTGAGAATTCCTTTCGAGTTCCGGATAGTTAGATCGCCAAGCGATACTGCAATATGGAATTTGATATGTCCTCTTTGACCCGCGCTGCCGGTGGGGCGCACGCACGGTCGTTGCGAGCACGGGTGCGCGTGTCCGTGGCGCAGTTTTTACAAAACGTAGCTAATCCTACAAAACGCCGCCACTGACCACACAAAATAATATATATTTCCACATAACCCTGGCGGCAGAGCGAGCGGAGAGCGAGAGAGAGAACGAGAGCAGAGACAGACTGCGCGGAGCTGCCCGAGAAAGAGAGGAAGCATAGTG
>NW_014577309.1:35675-43587 GCF_000485595.1 Priapulus caudatus | reverse complement strand
GGAGGTGAAGCTCGTGCACAGCCGCAGGCCGACTCGCGTTGCACACGCGGTAGGATCGTGACTGGCGCAGCCGTGCCGCCGCATCGTCGTGTACGCGCACACGCGGCGCATGATGACCTTGTGGGCACGGAGAGGTGGACTGCAGCTGTCGAGCGAGTATTGGCCGCGTCCAAGAACATGCCGATGGCTTCCTGCCGTGTATGCGCAGCGCTGAGCCGGAACTCGGACGCGACATTACGGATGCGAGAGATGCCCGCCCTCTTGCCTTCAGTTTTGCGTGAAAAAAAAAAATTGCGAGTTATAGTAGCGTGCATTGCAAGGGACCGGGATTTTCTCATGACGTTACACTCACAGCACGCACACACAAACACACACATACACCACGCGCACATACACCAACGTGAACACACACACACTCACATGACAATTAATTATGTCATTACTGATAAATATAGATAACGCATTCATGAGACAATGTCAGTTCATATGCAACAACTCCATACATCTAGAGAGACATGATACAAGATGCGTGGCACAGTTTGCTGTTGATCCTAAGTGCTGCGCGTGATAAGGACGCGCAGTTCCACGAGATATGCGCACGCGACCGCGGGGATGTTCAGTATGAAGCGCTTGCCGCAGTGGGGACGTGTGCCAAATTCGAGGCCCGGCGCACGCTCCACAGCGTCAGCGGATGGTCTGTAGTTTTAAAAGATGACAATGATTATATATGAACGATATCTAGGAATTGAGATTATAAAACAGTAACAAAAATTGCTCAGTCATGCTCCAGATTAGCTGAATCAAAAAGATTATAATTTAATATGAACAAAACAAATACAATGTTATAAAATTCACAACAAAGAAAGGATAGAGAAGGAGATATTAATAGCAACCAAGTACATTCAAAAATGCACCAAAATTCATACCTTACGCGGATGTTAATTAATGATATAGGACGGTTATAACGATATGATAAGAGATTAAAGTCCGAACTGAAAAATGTAGGTCTATGATGAGGAAGATATTATCATGGCGCAGAAGAGCAAAATTATGGAAATCATACCTATAGAAGCAGAGTGAAATTTATACGAATGCACCAGTTACCTTCCTTCCGTAAATAACAGTGAAACCATGGACATGCAAAATAATAATCATGCAGAAACGACATAAAAATCTACGAAGTGGCATTGAAAGACGATGAAAACTCCAGAAAGAACGGAGAAATCAGTAAAAATAACATATAGTTTCTATACGCAAATCGTGGTAATACATTAAAAACGCATTATTTGTGATTGAAAAAAATTTCCCCCCCCAATATGCTTACTTATAAACATCAAAAAATGGTGCTGTGCATGTAAAACATGTGAAATGCATCGGCCTAGACTGGTACCAGGTCGACAGTTCACACGCTACACTAACAGCATCAGTGTAGCGAAGGATACTTGCCAGAGTGAAGGTGGCCGAACGGGTACCAGTCTAGCATCAGCTGAGCATTTCATTATTTACGAAAAGTAAACACAGTAGACCAGGAACTGGTCACGTCGGTGACGCCCCATTCATGTACATCAACGAAGAAGGCGGGGCTTATTCTGTTTACGGAGATGCGAAAAAAGCAACAAAAGGACCTAGCGCAGTGCGCTAAACAGCGTGTTATTTTCGTATGTGTGCCAAACTCTATCGTAGGAAACCGTTCTAGCCTAGCAGAATGCCCTAGCAGCCTAGCTCCTAAGATCGGCAATTCCGTGCTCTAATGGTATTATACCTAGAAGTTATAATAGAGAGGTGCGGCATAGACTGTGTTTGGAAGACACAAAGTGTCAATCCTCGGCTCGCCTCGGCATCATGGGCGCATCACGTCGAGTTACTCGCAGCTAGGGCCTGCATACCTCCCAAATCCCATTGGTTGATACAAATCACGTGCCTGAAACTCCTGTTTTAATCTCAACTTTTATGGTGCATTGTGACCCTAACCCTCACCCTAACACTAATTACAATTTAATTTAAAAAATTAACTATATTTGTATCAACCAATGGGATTGAGGTTATGGCAGGCCCTAGCCGCGAGTCAAGTCAAGTCAAGTCAAGTCAAGTAATCTTTATTTATAGTCGCGTAGTGTTACGAACGAGAGAAAACATAAGCTCTGATGAGCTTTTAAGACCGACCAACTAACATAGCAGGGTTCTCCAAGCTTTTTCATTATAGCATGGCGGGTGCTGCCTTTACGGTCCTAGCTGCAAATCGCCGAAGGCGGTTTGCATGCTAGGGAGGTCCAGGGGCTATGATATTTAGCATGGCGGCTATGATATTTAGAGTGGCGGCGCAGTGCATTTAGGGTGGCGGGTTCGACGCGAGATAGCCTGGCGGGCCACCAGGCTATAAGTGCTCTTGGAGAACCCTGCATAGGTAGACCAATAAATAAAACAGTACATAACAATTTAAACATGCATACTATACAGCATTCGAGCTACGATGGAATAAATTTAGGTATAATTACATGGTATCTAGCGCAGTGCTATTCAACCGGGTGAACGGTGCCACCCTGGGCCTGATGAAATTTGGATTGGCTGTAATGGCGAAGATAGTGGAATGGGGGTGGAATGAGATTTAGAACAGTCAACGACGGTATTTTCGCCTGGGTATTTCAAACGAGAGCCTGCTCCATCTAAACTCGCCCTACACCTCAAGAACAAACATCCCGAACACCAGAACAGAGCAAAGACTTTTCGAGGCCAGCTGAAGGCGGTTCTGGAGTCAACATTCTTCTTTGAAAGCGTGTCTGTTGAGTGAGCCAACAAGAAGGAGAAGCCGCCGGTGAGGGCATGCACTGGAAATGGCTCTCGTGATGATGCAAGCGAAACGACCATAACACGAACTCGCAGACCGTGGTTCTGCCCTCCTGAAGCATTGCCTCTAAAATTATTCACGGAGGAGACCGAGCTTTGAAGAAGGTGGACACGCTTGCTCTGTCCGACACTACCACCGCCCGCGCGTGGCAAGATGGTTGCTGATGACTTGAAAGATCAGCTTTTCAAGAAACTACACCAAGCTGTCTGTTACGGTCTTCAACTTGATGCAAGTGCAGTTGATCGTTTATTGCCATATCCCCGACTTGGAGAAGGGAAACTCTCGTCGACCACTACGTGTGCTTGTGTACCGGTAGGAGTCGAAACCACTGCGCAAGCAATTTTTGACAAGCTGACTGAGTTCTTGGATGAAGGGGATGTGCAATTGGATAAATGCAAGGCTATGACCACAGACGAGCAGCGGCAGATGACGTGGACGAGTGAACGGGCTTGTCAAAAAAACCAAGCTGTGTCGCCAACTTGCGTGCCACACACTGTATGATTCAGCAGAGAAGCCTTGGCCTGCAAGCCGATAGGATCGACACAAGACCGAGAAGAATAAACTGTACTGGAGGACGTTGTGAAGATCGTGAATGCAGTGAAAGCCAACACGAAGAAGCATCGGATGTTCAGTAAACTATTACAAGGACATGGATGCCGAATTCTCGAAACTGCTCTACCACAGTGGCGTTCGTCTGGTTATCAAGGGAAAGTGTGAACGAGTTCTGGCTTTGAGAAAAGAATGACAGTATTTTCACGGAGCAAGCAGACGAGAAGGCTGTTGCTGTTTCAAGATGACTTTTGGGTTTCGCAGGCTGGCCTATTTGGCTGATTCCTTCGGCCACCTGAACAAGTTGAACACTTGACTCCAAGGAAATTGAGCGGCAACGTGTTCATTACGATTTTCCAGGTACCGGCTTCGAAAGAAGATCGAACAGTGAAAACGGAAGGCTGAGAATGCTGATTTTTCGGACTTTCCTGAGCTACAGACTTCATGGCGAGGATCCAACTGTGTGGAGAACGAAGAGGAGTGTTGCAGCAAGTAGTAACTAGATGGTGTCGACGCACCTCACACTGCTTCAATCGAATTTCAACAAATACTTTCGCCGAAAAGAGAAGCAGAGAATTGCCAAAAAGCAGTGGATAATCAATCTTTTGTGGCTGACGAAGACCGAAAGATTGTGCAAACTGCAGACCGACCTCGTCGCAGAAGGTTAACTTCAGAACTTTTGAGACATACAGTGACTTCTGGATATCACTGCTACGCATCCGCCGAGTACCAGCAAAACGCGCTGAAGAAGCTGTAAGCGCCCTCGTAGCAATGCCCAGCCTGACCTCTTGCAAAAAGAAATTTTCAGCTCTGGCGGCATCAAGACCAAGCAGCGAGCCTCAATTGAGAGACGTGGACACGCTCATGAGAAGGGCGCCTATCAGAACTCGAGCCCAGATTTGACAAAATCGCGGACAGCATACAACAACAGCCGTCACATTAGTTCGTACGGTTAGGTTAGGTTAGACAGTACTTTAGGACTTAGTTAAGCATTGCAGTTTTCAAAAGTAATAAAAAAAAAAAGGATAATGGGATAGTGGGGTGATGACTTCAGAAGTCGAGTCGCTAGGGGTGACAAGTCAAAAAAGGTTGAATAGCACTGAATTCTAGCGGGTCTGTATTTTTGTATAACGAAGTGACCATTGCCAACTTCCGTCTATAAGGAAATCGTCCCCGTTTTAGTGTTAGGTGCGCAATTCTTGTTATTGGGAAATTACTTCATCCTTCACCATATGAATTATCTTTGGTGATACTTTGTCAATCCCCGTTGCCTTTTTTCTTGCGCTATTTGTCAAGATATTTTCTGACATCCCGTTCAGAAAACTTCCTGGAAGTTGAACGGGGTGTCAGGGAGGTGGTATATTGTTTCCGAATAGCCTTTATACTTGAGGATGTCGGTGTCTACCATACATTTAAGCCTTCCGGCTCTCAAGTTTTTCGAGCAACTCAGGTGAATTTGGTTCTGTTATCCCTAAATTTGGCAACATTAACGAAGTACTCATTAAAAAGATTGCATACCTCGTTTTGGTTTGAGACGGTTTCATTGTTGTGTCTCAGGTGAATTTGGTTCTGTTATCCCTAAATTTGGCAACATTAACGAAGTACTCATTAAAAAGATTGCATACCTCGTTTTGGTTTGAGACGGTTTCATTGTTGTGTCTCAGGTGAATTTGGTTCTGTTATCCTGAATTTGGTTCTATTATCGGTCAAGGGTATTCCCCTTGGGGGATGGTGAAACTGGTGAAAAAGGGCGTATGGTGGACCAGAAATCATTCAATTTTGTGCCACCACCGCATCGTTCGGTAAAATATAGCCGTATTGCTTGTTTCTTCAACCTGTTTACTTTGTTTCTCTGTTTTCTATATATATGCTTCCCAGTTCTGCCTTGATTTGCATCTTTGGTGGTTCATATAAAGCACCTTTTTGTGATTTATCGCTTTACGAAGTTCGCCATTCATAAACGGTGCTTTACTTTTTCTCTGAGTTTCCTGTTTGAATGGTATGTGTTTGTCTATGACTTCACTAAGCATCAGTTCATGTGCCCAGTATACGTCATCAATGTAATCAAAGACGTGGGCCACGTGAAATGGTACTTCGCTTAGTTCTTGTTTTAGAAGTTTCTCGTCAGTTGCTTTGAAACTTCTGTACACTAGCTCTTCCTTTTTAAAACCCTGTACATTCCCTCTAAATACTGTATACACAAGGTGATGCCAATCACTCAGTCCAGTGTCGAAAGACTTGGTACAGTACAGCTTTTCTGGTCTGTTTGTCGCAATAATGTCGACCAATGAGGGTTTACAGTCCTTCATGAAACATGTTGGTTTGTCTACAATATTATGCATATCGAATGTATCACATATATATCAGACATGGGTTTCCCCTTTGTTGCATCACACAGGTCAAAGTTCAGATCGCCTATAATGAAAACATTCTCATAGTGAATATATGCTTCGTCCAAATGTGTATAACAATCTGAAATAAAAGCATTTCCTCGTTCGCTTGGCGGTCTATATACAGACTTTACCAGCCATTGAGCTTTGCCTAACTTTACTTCTACACTAATTATCTAATATCTTCCGAGTGTTCAAATTGTAACTCGGTCTTCTGCCGAGATGGAATGTCAGATCTAATAGTATTCCATCTATATACATAAGTATTCCACCATCATATCCTGTCCTGTCAGATCTATATGATTTATATCCGGCTACCTCAAATTGGGCGTTGGGAAACGACGCATCCAGCTTGGTTTCCTGAATAATCAAAATGTCAACTAGGTTATCATACAACATTTCATGTAGCGCTATTTGTATCTGACACTGTTTATGTTTATGTGCTCCATAATAACGTTCTTGTTGTGTTTCGCTCTCGTCTCTCGGAGTTCACGAAATAGCATCTCCTTGTCTCATGATCTGTTCTCTTCATCATTTGTTCCGTTATCGCTAATCGACCCCTCGTTTATGTCGGAGATCGAGTCGGTCGGCAAAAGGTAGACCGAATAATTCTGTCCCATATAACCTTTTTTATATTTTGGTGAGGGTTATATTGGGACAGAACGGGGTTCATTGAAATTTCGTGAGATCGCATGCAAAATGCATGCGCTGCTAATGCGGCCCATACGCCGCTATTGGCATGAAAAAAAACCTACCGTTCCCTTCTACATGGCTTTACCTTGCTACTGATATGTGTATGGCCGAGAATATACGCACGGCGGCCGTGTGGATAAGATTCGATATGGCTATACGCACGGCGGCCGTGTGGTGGACTCAATAAGGCTATACGCACGGCGGCTGTGTGGATAAGATTCAATATGGCTATACGCACGGCGGCCGTGTGGTGGACTCAATAAGGCTATACGCACGGCGGCTGTGTGGATAAGATTCAATATGGCTATACGCACGGCGGCCGTGTGGTGGACTCAATAAGGCTNTGCTCGACAGGAGAACCTTTCCTCGCTCCTTCTGTGCTGCATTCGCCGCGGCCAAAGCATTCGTTGACTACATCCGAGGCGGCGTTGCGACGGTGGCTCCACACAGTGGTCGAGGCGGCGCATCACTTCCGCGGCCGCACCTTCTTCGTAGAGCTGGAATGCGGCGTTGAGCGCGCGCGAGTTAAGGTAAATACGGGGAGAGCACGACGCGACCCCCCTCCCACACCTTAGACACCCTGCACACACACCCACATCCCTGCCACCCCGCACAAACACCCACACCCCTGACACCATGCACACATACCCCTGACACCCTGCACACACACCCACACCCCTGCCACCCTGCACACACACCCCTGCCACCCTGCACACACACACACACATCTCTGCCACCCTGCACACACACCCACACCCCTGCCACCCTGCACACACACCCACACCCCTGCCACCCTGCACACACACCCACACCCCTGCCACCCTGCACACACACACACGTCACTGCCACCCTGAACACACACACACACACATACACCTCTGCCACCCTGCACACATACCCACACCCCTGCCACCCTGTACACAAACACACACCCCTGCCACCATGCGCGCACACACACACACACCCCTGCCACCCTGCACACACACACCCACACCCCTGCCACCATGCACACACACCCACACCCCTGCCACCCTGCACACACACATACCCACACCCCTGCCACCATGCACACACAGCACACACCCCTGCCACCATGCACACACAGCACACGCCCCTGCCACCATGCACACACACCCACACCCCTGCCACCATGCACACACAACCACACCCCTGCCACCATGCCCATACACCCACACCCCTGCCACTATGCACACACACCCCTGCCAACCTGCACACACACACACCCACACCCCTGCCACCCTGCACATACACCCACACCCCTGCCACCATGCACACCCACACCGACACCCCTGCCACGCTGCAGCCCCTCTCCCCACACACACCCAGGTCTGGGGGAAACTTGAGAAAGAATGATATTTCTTGTTTATTTTCATGGGTCCATTCACATAGTTACACGCACACACGGACGCACGCA
>NW_014577309.1:30981-33432 GCF_000485595.1 Priapulus caudatus | reverse complement strand
TACTTCTGCCTGTCTCAGCCGCTACCTCTACCTCTGCCTGTCTCAGCCGCTACCTCTACCACAGCTTCTGTCTCAGCCTCTACCTCTACCTCTGCCTGTCTCAGCCTCTACCTCTACTTCTGCCTGTCTCAGCCGCTACCTCTACCTCTGCCTGTCTCAGCCACTACCTCTACCGCAGTTTCTGTTTCAGCCGCTACCTCTAGCGTTGCCTCGGCGGCGGTGCACACCTACCCGCTTGCGGTCATAGCCGGACCGCTCCTTGGCATGACCGCGCTCGTCGTCTGCTGCTCCCGGACCCAGCCTCGGGCTCTGCGGGGGTAGCACCACAGAATCATGTAGCGAGGGAGGAGGAGGAGACGCGTGAGACGGACGGACGGGCGAGCCGCCCGCTCCCCCCGGCGCGACCTCCACACGCCGTGCACCGCCGCCGCCGGCACGACCTCCACACGCCGTGCGCCGCCGGCGCCGGCACGACCTCCACACGCCGTGCGCCGCCGGCGCCGACCTCCGCTGCAACTCAAAGCTCCAGCAGAGTAAACGCGCGTCGGCGCGGCTCAACGATCCGCCGCAGGAGGTGCGAAGATCAGAGGCGAGGGCGAACGGTCGATGCGCGCATGTTCCACGGCAGAACAACAGAACGGTGAACAACGATCACGGGTATTAGTACGGATTGTGTGAAGTTTTCATGCTGAACTGTTGTGAAGACGATTCACGTAATATCGTAATACATCTACTGTTACCGAGTTTTACTACGACCCCAATCTCAGTCCTAACTCTACCATCGCTCTGACAATGCACCCTCCCTCCCCCCTTACGTATGGACAACACCAGCAATGTACGGGTCATAGTGACCGTCGCCACGACAACTCATGCAGTCGCACGGGCCAGAGAGAAAGAACAAGAGAACAGTCGTTGAGACAAGTGATGTGATTCGTACTTACGCACTGGGGCGAAGCATGACACCGCAGACTCGATCTAGCACCCGATTGTTCACCGGTCCCACCATACGAGGGAGCCACTGCAGCACACTCGATGCGCACTCTCTCTGGCGCAAACCATAGACACGCAGACCACAGCAATGACCTTGATCCTCCGACCACAGTGACCTTGACCTCGTGGCCTCCAAAGCCCACGGATTTCTCGGCAAACACCAGGGGGCGCGACAAACCACACAGACGGATGGCACTTCCTTGTTATCAGCTTGATGGAGTCAATCAGGCGCAACAACAGTAGGGACCAGCCTTCCTCGCCACACACAGCACAGCCTGCTGATACAACGTCCCGCCACACAACGAATAACCACAATGACAACAGGAGCCAGCTCCTACATCTTTCAACAAGGATCAACAGGATCCACCTCTTCCATCTTTCAACAAGATCAACAGGATCCACCTCTTCCACCTTTCAACAAGATCAACAGGATCCACCTCTTCCATGTATATTGTAGACTGAAGGCAAAATACAGGGAGAATAACCACCAACTTAACGCACAACTGGTACCTGTCATTGCTACGGATAGATATCCCGATACCAGCTATCCACAATGCATTGCCTTTACAAGCATCTTGTATTCTCAATGTGCAACTCGGCTGCATAAGATCAGATAGTGTGCACACGACAAACCGACGCCATGCCGGCACCACCACTCAGCAAGTGTTAAACATAGCGTTAATAGAGACCCCACCTTGACCGAGAAACATGCCGAGCAGTTAACGAACATGACGTCGCATATACAAAACTATATCAGTGCATCAGTGCAGAACGTACATCCACACAATAGTCAACGGTTACACAGCTCTACGTTGTCAAATCGATTTCAGAAAGACGGCGCAGCGTCGGTGCTCGACAGGAGAACCTTTCCTCGCTCCTTCTGTGCTGCATTCGCCGCGGCGTTGCGACGGTGGCTCCACACAGTGGTCGAGGCGGCGCATCACTTCCGCGGCCGCTCCTTCTTCGTAGAGCTGGAATGCGGCGTTGAGCGCGCGCGAGTTAAGGTAAATACGGGGAGAGCACGACGCGACCCCCCTCCCACACCCTTGCCACCCTGCACACACACACACATCCCTGCCACCCTGCACACACACCCACACCCATGCCACCCTGCATACACACCCACACCCCTGCCACCCTGCACACACACCCACACCCCTGCCACCATGCACACATACCCCTGACACCCTGCACACACACACACCCACACCCCTGCCACCCTGTACACACACCCACACCCCTGCCACCCTGCACACACACCCACACCCCTGCCACCCTGCACACACCCACACCCCTGCCACCATGCACACACACACACCCACACCCCTGCCACCATGCACACACACCCACACCCCTACCACCCTGTACACACACCCACACCCCTGCCACCCTGCACCCACACCCCTGCCACCCTGCACACACACACACCCCTGCCACCATGCACACACACCCACCACACCT
>NW_014577309.1:15582-30956 GCF_000485595.1 Priapulus caudatus | reverse complement strand
CATACCGTAAATAATGTTGGAAATTGAAAGGCAATTTATTTATCAAACAACTACTTAAAACTAATATAATTCAAAATAGTTCATATTTCCATGACTTTTCCATGAATTTGTACAAAATTATTCTATTTCAAGGACTTTTCCAGGCCTTTTGAAGAAAAATGAAATCCCATGACTTTCCAGGTTTTCCATGACCCGTACGAACCCTGCAAGCCGTAGCTCCTCCCTCCCTCCTCCCTCCCTCCCTCCCCTATGGCTTACCTTCTCGAACACGTCGCGGCAGCTGTGCCAGCGCATCACCGTCTCCAGCATCGCACAGAGGAAGCGACCGTAGCGACTTGCCTCGTTCTCCGTGCAAGACGCCACCGTGTACGTAATGTCACAGAAGATCTGCCGGCACGAGAGCAAGAACGACGCGTGAGCGCGCCGCCATAGCAGTGCAATAGGCAAGGGCACCACCAGAGCGCAAAAAGTGAAAAAGGGGGGCACCACTCAGGTGAGCAATGTATGTGACAAGAGCGAACCATTCATGAGGGCGCCACCAGAGGGAACAATGTACAGTTGGCGCCACCGGAGCGAACAATGAACGGTGGCGCCACCACAGCAAACAATGTACAGTTGGCACCACCAGAGCGAATCATTCACGGTGGTGCCATCAGAGCAAATTATTCATGGTGGCGCCACCAGAGCGAATTATTCACGGTGGCGCCACCAGAGCGAATCATTCACGGTGTCTCTCTCTATCTGTATATATAATATATCTCTATACACAAGCACGCACGCACGCACACATATACATGGCGACTCACCTTCTCCTTGTAATGGAACTCGTTCTCAGGTGTGAACGTGTTGCTCTTCAGCTTCAGTTGTCCATAGTAACTATAACAACAACATCAGCAGCAACAACAATCAGACATCAGTGTGGAGACATCACGGGGCAAGAGATGCTTGTAGGTAACTAGCCCTACCTCCCAACACACCCACACTCTGCCCTCCATCTTCCTGCCCTCGCTCCCTCCATCCCTCCCTCCCTCCCTCCCTCCTCCCTCGCTCCCCTCCTCCCTCCTGCCCTCCCTTCCTCCCTCCTGCTCTAGCCCTCGCTCCCTCCCTCCTGCCTGCATTACCTCGTGGCGAGCGCGTAAAGGTCTGGTCGCTTGTCTTTCTCCTTGGTGCGTATCTTCTCGACGCGTCGCTCGAGCGCCTGCCCCAGGTTGGTGACGCGCGGGTAGTGAGGCAGGATCTTTGTCAGCACGATCAGCGCGTTGCGGATCTGTGTGTAGTCCTCCGATTCAAGGCAGATGACGAGTGCCTGCAGGCGGGTGAGAGACAGACCAGCATGAGCACGAGGAGGAGGAGCAGAAGGAGGAGGAGCAGGAGCAGCATTGCCGCGGCGACTAAGAATCCGCATGACGACATCCATCGGCACGATTCTACGCTTGACATGCTCGCGGCCGTGACGCGACCTTCACGACCGTGCGAGCTACAGTCATATTTGCGACCTTGACGTAAGCCTCATGACCTTGAAGTCTCCTTTCTGATGCTGGCACCGGTGCGACGTTTCGCTAACCTTTCGCGACCTTCAAGCCGACTGGGAACCATGCATCCGTGAGAGCGACCTTTCGCGACCTTGAAGCCGCACTGGGAACAATGCAGCTGCAAGAGCGACCTTGAGCTAACCTTTCGCGACCTTAAAGCCGCACTGGGAACCATGCAGCCGCGAGAGCGACCTTGAGCTAACCTTTCGCGACCTCGAAACCGCTCCGGAAACCATGCAGTTGCATACATGACCTTGAGGTCGTCCTCGCGACCTTGGAAGCTAGCTCGCGTGGGACCTGCGGCCGTGAATGTCGGACGACTCACCTTGGTGATCTTGAAGTGCCACTTGTGGCAGACGTGTCGGTAGTTCTCGTAGTCGAGGCGGTCGTGCTTGCCGGGCGTCTGAGCGACTCGGAATATCGTCACAAAGCCCGGGTAGTCACTGCACTCCTACACGCACACACGCAGATCAGACGACGTTAAAGTGATTATCTCACCGTAATAGTAGAAGTAAAAAAAATCTACTTTACACAAAATGTGATTCTGTTCACTTTTTATGGTTAAGTTGCTGCACTATACTTCGTATTTTGCTATTCCGTTCGATGTGAACAAACACTCGCGACTCATACATAGCCCATAGCAAGCATTTCATGTCATGATCAATATATCAAATCGCCCAGATTTGTTTGATTTTTAACACGTTGAAAAACAATCTTATCAGGTAATAATTTGAGGATACAATTATTGTCGTTAGTACTTACTTTTTGAGAAAAAATGCAACTAAAATGTACAAATATACACTAGAAAATTCGTGACGTAGTCAATTTAACACCATCATTTCTCAAATAAATCAAAAAAAATATAAATTTAGACAAATTTAGACTTGGATTTTCAAATGCTCCCACGAACCAAGTGCAAGTCCTCCTCGCTGTCCTCTCCTAGCTGGCGGAACCCGCCTCACAGCAGTCGCACGCTCGCGCCACGTGAAGGATATTGTTTCTTGTCGGCGGTCTTCTTGGCGTCGGGTGGTGGCAGCATGCGCTCTCTCTCGGCTAGCTCCAGCTTCCCGGCATCGTAGTGGTCGCGCGACGACGCGGGCCGCTCCTGCAGTGTAACACAACACAGTGTACGATGACACACAATGTAACACACGTAAACACAATGCAATGCAACACAACAAAGTACGATGACACACAATGTAACACACATAACCACACTGCGCGGTGCAACAGCACAACGAAACATAATGATGATATGAAATATGATGATGATATGAGATATGATGCGATAAGATACAATGCATTGTTTTACAATGCAAAACAATGTAATGCAATACAATGGACTGAAAGGCAATACAATACAATGCAATGTGGTACAATACAATGTAATATTCTTTTTTGTATTTATTATTTTAATAAATTTTACCAAAATAAATGAAAAAGCTGCATTATAAATTCCTTTTCACACGTATGCAACAACAACAACCACAACAATAACAACAACAACAAAAACAACAACAACAATAACAACAACAACAAAAACAACAACAGCAGCATGCAGACTGGCCCCACCTTCTTCCCGGAGTCTCGGTCTCTCCCATCCTTGCTGTCGGCTCTCCCCACCTTCTCCTTGCTGCGCCTCATGCCGTCCAGCATGACACTGTGCGTGCTGCTCTCTGGTGTGTGGCGTCGGCTGCTGCTGCTGCTGCTGCTGCCGTCGGGCGTGCGGGCGCCGGACCTGCCCTCCAGAGTACCCAGAACTTCCACACTGCTACCGTTCCTCGCTGGCGACATCGATTTACTCTTACTCTTACCTGCCGAGAAATGACATCAACGCTGATGAGGAGGAGAGCGAGGAGGGGGAGGGGAGGAAGCAGAGGAGAGGGAGGAGGAGGAGAGGGGAGGGAAGGAAAAAGAGGAGGGGGAGGAGGATTAGGAGAAGGAAGAGGAGGAGGGATAAGTAGGGCGTGGAGGAGAAAGAAGGGGGAGGAGAAGGAGGACGAGGAGGGGGAGAAGGAGGGGAAGGAGGAGGAGGGGGAGGAGGAGGAAGAGGAGAGGGAGGAGGGCGAGGAGGAAAAGGAGGAGAAGGAAGAAGAGGAGTAGGAGGAGGAGGAGAACGAGAATAATACAATTGATGGGGGGAGGGGGCGTGATTATACGCAACATCATAAATCGTTACCAACCACGAGTATAAAATGTCGTAAAGTTGGAAGTGAAGCATCGCGCAAAAGTTACGCCATGATAGTCACAACTAATTACTATGTTTTTGACAATGGGCATCAGATTCGACTTCGGGTTTGCTCGATCGCTGCAACTGTTGTCGACGGCGCTGTGTGGGAGTGTAAGCGCCTTGATGTTTATCTCGTACAACGGCATGAGTCTGCTTTATTAGCGATGTTTGTCTTGTATGACAGCACATGTCGTTAGTGTACGTACTGGCATGATGACTGCTGTGATTGGACGCGTCCCTGCGACGTTTCGGCTCCAAGGTCAAATCTTCCAGAGAGTGATCCTGCGAGAGAAGTAGTGGCCTTGGTAAACGGTGCTGACACAGTGTAATATCGTCGCTAGTTCTAGTTGTAAAACCTCTTTGCCATACTTATAACTTGATTAAAACTCTGTATGTATGGGTGAGGTCCACACACTACCAACCACATCCCTACTTCATCACCCCATGCCTGTTAAAATGGCTTAATCTGTATTGTGTATGTATATGCATGTGTGCATGTGTACGTGGACGTGTATGTGTACGTGTATGTGTACGTGTACGGGTACGTGTACGTGTACGTGTACGTGTACGTGTACGTGTACATGTACGTGTACGTGTACGTGTACGTGTACGTGTACGTGTACGTGTACGTGTACGTGTACGTGTACGTGTACTTGTATGGGTACGTGTATATGTACATGTACGTGTACGTGTACGTCTACGTGTATGTGTATGTGTACATGTATATGTACGTGTACGTGTATGTGTATGTGTACATGTATATGTACGTGTATGTGCATGCACAGGTGCATGAATATTTATATGTAGAGGTTGAAACCTTGACACACTACCCTCCCCCTTACTGCCAAACCTACCTGCCTGCCTGCCACACGCAACCTGTATACCCTAACACGTACAATACACTTGGATACCTACCCTACCCTTTATCTCTACCTCTGCTTCTATTTCTGTCTCTGCCTCTGCCTCTACCTTAGCCTCAACCCCTGCCTCTGATACCACCTCTGCCTCTATCTTAACCTTTGACTCTGCATCAGCCTCCATCTCAGCATCTGTGTTTGTCTGACCCTCTGCCTCTACCTCTATTTCTGCCTCTACCTCTACACCTACCTCTACCTCTATCTATACCCCTACCTCTGCCCCTACCCTTCCTTCTATCTCTACCCCTACCTCTACCCCTATCTCTACCTCTATCTCTACCCCTACCTCTACCTCTACCTCTATCTCTACCCCTACCTCTTACCCTACTCTATCTCTACCCCTTACCTTACCTCTGCTTGCTGCCTGCCTTCTACCGTCTACCTCGTGCTCTGCCCTGCCTCTACCCTGCCGTGTACCTCTATCTCATACCCCGTTACCTCTTACCCCCACATTCTCGCCCTGCCTCTACTCTTTATCTCTACCCCTACCTCTTGATCTCTACCCCTACCTCTGCCTCTGCCGCCTGACTCTACTCTATTCTCTACCCCGTACCTCTAGCCGGCTACCTTCTACCCCCACCTCGTGCCTTCTGACCCCTGCCCTGTACTCTAATCTCTACCCCTACCTCTGCCTCTGCCCGCCTCTACCCCTACCTCTACCCCTACCTCTTACCCCTACTCTTATCTCTATCTCTACCCTACCTCTACCCCTACCTCTACCTCCTGCTCTGGCCCTAGCTCTAACCCTACCTACCTTCTACCCCTTTACCCCTACCTCTGATCTCTACGCCATACCCCTACCCCTATCTCTATCCCCTACTCGTATTATCTCGTACCTCGTGCCTCTGCTTTTCGTAACCTCTACCGCCCTACCTCTTACTCTCTGGCCTATTCTACCTCTTATGTATCTACACCTACCTTTACCCTTACCTCTTGCTCTGCTCTAGCCTACCTTCTACTCTGCGCCCTGCTTACCCTACCTCTCATCCTCTACCTCTGCCATCTACCCTACCTCACCTCTATCTCCTACCCCCTACCTCCTCTCTGCCTCTTGCCCCTGCCTCTACCTCTACCCTCTACCTCTACCCCTACTCTGCCTCTTGCCCCTACCCCTACCTCGGCACTCTGCCTCTATTCTCTGCGTCTACCCTCTATCTCTGCCCTCTACTCTAACTCTGCCCTACCTCTACCTCTGCCTCTACTCTACCCCTACCTAGCCTACTCTGCCGTCTAACATCTGCCTCTGACTTCTGCCTCTGCCTGTACTCTGCCTCTGCCTCTGCTCTGCCTCTACCTCTAACCTCTAGCCCTCTACCTCACTCTGCCTCTGCCTCTGCCTCTGCCTCTATCTCTGCCTCTACCCCAGCTTTCTGTCTCAGCCATCCACTCTACTGCCAGCTTATGTCTTCAGCCGCTGTCACCTACACCGCTTCTGCTCTCAGCCTTCTACCTCTACTCTTCCAACTCTTCTGTCTCAGCCTCCACCTCTATGCCAGCTTATGTCTCAGCCGCTATCACTACCCCAGCTTCTGTCTCAGCCTCTACCTCTACCCCAGCTTCTGTCTCAGCCTCCACCTCTATGCCAGCTTATGTCTCAGCCACTATCACTACCCCAGCTTCTGTCTCAGCCTCTACCTCTACGCCAGCTTCTGACTCAGCCTCTACCTCTACCTCTGCCTGTCTCAGCCGCTACCCTACCTCTGCCTCTATCTCTTATTATTCAATCTCTATTATATGTCTATTACTTTCAAACTATGTCCCTATCTCCCGACTCTACCTTTGTCTCAGGTCTATATCTCCACCTCTGCTTCTGTCTCTGTTTCTCTCTCAGCCTCTACTCTTTACTTCAGTCTATGTCCCTATCTCCACCAGCTTCTGTCTCTCTCTGCTGCTACCTCTGCCTCTACCCCTACCCTTGCCTCAATCTCTGCCTCTGTCTCTGTCTCAGCCTCTACTCCTACCCCAGCTTCTGTCTCAGCTCTACCCCCTACCGCAGCTTCTGTCTCAGCTCTATCTCTACCCCAGCTTCTGTCTCAGCCTCTACCTCTACCTCTGCCTGTCTCAGCCTCTACCTCTACCTCTGCCTGTCTCAGCCGCTAACTTCTACCTTTCTGCCTGTCTCAGCCGCTAACCTCTACCTCTGCCTGTCTCAGCCGGCTACCTTGCTTTACCTCTGGCCCTGTCTCAGCCGCTACCTCTACGCAGCTTACTGTCTCAGCCTCTACCTTCTACCTCTTGCCTGTCTCAGCCTTGCTACCTCTTACCTCTGCCCTGTCTCAGCCGCTACTCTACCTCTCGCCGGCCAATGTGTCTCCAGCCCTAGCCTCTACCGCAGTTTCTGTTTTTCAGCCGCCCTCTCATGCGGTGCCTCGGCGGCGTGTGCACACGTACCCGCTTGCGGGTCATAGGCCGGAGCTTCCTTGGCCGATGACCGCGCATCGGTCGTCTGCCTGCCTCCCGGACCCAGCCTCGGGCCTCTGCGGGGTAGCACCAACAGGAATCATGCTAGCGATGGGGAGGAGGAGGCAGACGCTGACTGAGTACGACGCACGGCGACGCCTCCGCTCCCCTCCCGGCGCGACCTCCACACGCCGTGCCACGCCGCCGCCGGCCACGACCTCACACGCCGTTCGCCGCCGGCGCGAGGACCTCCGCTGCCAACTTCCCAAAGCCTCCAGCCCAGAGTAAAACGTGCGCGCGCGCGCGGCTCAACGATCTCGCCGCAGGAGGTGCGAAGATCAGAGGCGAGGCGCGATATGACGGTCGACCGTGATGCGGCGCATGTTCCACGGCAGAATCAGAACAAACAGAACGGGTGAACAACCGATTCACGGTATTAGTACGATTGTGTGAAGTTTTACATGCTGAACTTGTAGTGAAGACGATTCACGTAACTATTGCGTAATACATCTACTGTTACCGAGTTTTACTACGACCCAATCTCAGTCCCTAATCTCTACATCGCTCTGACAATGCACCTCCATCCCCCTTACGTATGGACAACACCAGCATCATGTACGGTGTATGTGACCGTCGCACGACCAAACTCATGCTAGCTCGCACGGGGCCCAGAGAGAAAGGAACAAAGAGAAGCAAGTCGTTGAGACAAGTGATGTGGATTCGTATCTTACGCACTGGGGCCGAGCATGACACCGCAGACTCAATCTAGCACCCCGATTGTTCAACCGGCTCCCACGCATACGAGGGCAGCCACTGCAGCACACTCGATGCGCAGCTCTCGTCTTGGCGCAACCATAGACACGCAGACCACAGCATGACGCCTTGCTCCTCCGACCACATGTGAACCTTGACTCGTGCCTCCAAAGCCCACGGATTTTCTCGGCAAACACCAGGGGCGCGACAAACCACACAGACGGAATGCACTTCCTTGTTATCGAGCTTGATGGAGTCAATCAGCGCAAAACAGTAGGGACCAGCCTCCTCGCCACACACAGCACAGCCTGCTGAACAACGGTCCCGCCACACAACGAATAACCACAATGACAACAGGAGCCAGCGTCCTTACATCTTTCAAACAAGGATCAACAGGATCCACCTCTTCCATCTTTCAATAAGATCAACAGGATCCACCTCTTCCATCTTTCAACAAGACCAACAGGATCCACCTCTTCCATCATTCGACAAGATCAACAGGATCCACCTCTTCATCATTCGACAGATCAACAGGATCCACCTCTTTCATCTTTCAACCACATTAACAGGATCCACATCTTCCATCTTTCAACAAAATCAACAGGATCCACCTCTTCCATCATTCAACAAGATCAACAGGATCCACCCCTTCTATCTTTCAACAGGATCCACATCTTCCATCATTCAACAAGATCAACAGGATCCCATCTCTTCCACCTTTTCAACAAGATCAACAGGATCCACCTCTTCCATCGCTATTCAACAAGATCAACAGGATCCACTCTTCCACCTATTCAACAAGATCAAACTCAGGATCCACCTCTCCTTTCCAGTAACTCTCTTCGTTTTTTTCAGCTGAATGCATGCATCAGCCGACGTGTTGGTTGCTCGGGGTCGGTGATGTGCTAGTGTGAGTGACGTGGCAGAGAGCTTGTCAGCTGTGAGCTCCTGATACACTTGTCATGACACTGCGGAATGAGAGCGGCGCTACGAGATCCAAACTGTGGCAATTCAACGACATCTTTCACTCTAGCTTTCATGTCGATGTGAAATTTCAGCTACAAATTCTAAGCATGGTACAGTATAGTCGATATGGTTATAACATATTATCATGGGCCCGGATTTTTTTCTTCTGACATCCTATCGTGACAGTGACATTACAGCATGTCTACCGCATATTCATCATAGCTGTGGCACCTTACTATCACTGTGACATCTTCTCACTGCTGTGACATCTTCAAACGGCTGTCACATATTAGCAGGGCTTTGACATATACGCAGGGCTGTGACATCTTCACACGATTGTGACATATTATCAGGGCTGTGACATCTTCACACGGTTGTGACATATTAGCAAGGCTGTGACATCTTCACACGGCTGTGACATCTTCAAACGGACGTGACATCTTCACATGTTGTGATATATTAGTAGAGCTGTGACATCTTCACACGGTTGTGACATCTTCACATGGTGTGACATCTTCAAACGGCTGTGACATCTTCACACGGTTGTGACATATTAGCAGGGCTGTGACATCTTCACACAGTTGTGACATCTTGAAACGGCTGTGACATATTAGCAGGGCTGTGAGATCTTCAAACGGCTGTGACATCTTCATACGGCTGTGACATATTAGCAGAGCTGTGACATCTTCACACGGCTGTGACATATAAGCAGGGCTTTGCCATCTTCACACGGTTGTGTCATATTAGCAGAGCTGTGACATCTTGAAACAGCTGTGACACATTAGCAGGGCTTTGACATCTTCACACGGTTGTGTCATCTTCATACGGCTGTGACATATTAGCAGGCTGTGAATCTTGAAACGCTGTGACATATTAGCAGAGCTGTGGCCATCTTCAAACGCTGTGACATCTTCATACGCGCGATGTGCATTAGCAGGGCTGTGAGATCTTTCAAACGGCTGTGACATCTTCATACGGCTGTGACATATTAGCAGGGCTATGAGATCTTCAAACGGCTGTGACATCTTCATACGGCTGTGACATCTTCATACGACTGTGACATATAAGTAGGGCTCTGCCATCTTCATACGGCTTTGCCATCTTCACACGGTTGTGTCATATTAGCAGGGCCGTGACATCTTCACACGGTTGTGACATATTAGCAGGGCTATGGCATCTTTTTCAACAGTTGTGACATAATAGCATGGTTTGGCCGTACCATCTTCATCATAGGTGTGGAATTTGTACATAGCTGTGACATCCCATATGGCTGTGGCATCCTCATCATGGCTGTGACATTTTATCTATAACTGTGAGATTTAGCTGTGGCATCTTGGAAAAGGCTGCGATATCTTTGCATCCATTTTCATAATAGCTGTGAAAAATTCTATAACGCTGTTACATTTTAAATGGTTGTGGCGCCTAGTTTTATCTGGGCTATCACATTCATACACATAGTTGAATGCCATTATGGCTTGTGGCATCCCATCATATACGTGAGATCTTAGCATAGCTGTGACATCCCATCATGGTTGTGGCATATTAGCATAAACTGTGACATTTCATCATGGCTGTGACATCGCCATTATGACTGTGGCATATTAGCATTGCTGTGACATCCCATCATTGCTGTGGCATATTCGCATAACTTTGACATCTCATCAAGGCTGTGGCATATTAGCATACTTGTGACATCCCGATCAATCATTGCTGTGGACATTTGCATAACTGTGACATCCATCATTGGCTGTGGTATATTCACATAATGGTGACATCCCATCATTGCTGTGGCATATTTAAGCATAACGATGACATTTCATCATGGCTGTTGGCATATTAGCATAGTTGTGACATCCCATCATGGCTGTGGCATATTAGCATAACTGTGAACATCCCATCATGGATGTGGCATATTAGCATAAACTGTGACATCCCATCATGGCTGTGACATAATTAGTATAGCTGTGACATTCTATCATGGCTGTGACACCATAGGCATGGTTTGTGAATCTTTCTCATAACTGTGAGATCTTAGCATGGCTGTGACATTACATCATAACTGTGAGATCTTAGCATGGCTGTGACATTACATCATAACTGTGAGATCTTAGCATGGCTGTGGCATCTTAAAGACGGGTGTGATATCTTAGTATGATATTTGACATTTTTACGTGGCTGTGACCTCACATCATGGCTGTGAAAATCTTACACCACTGTGACATTTCTTCACGGTTGTGACGTCTACTTTTATCTTGGCTGTGACATGGCTTTTTACATGGTTGCAGCATCTCCATAATGGCTGTGACATCTTCATCATAGCTGTGATATCTTCATTGTGACTGTGACATCTATATCATAGTTGTGAGACTTCATCGTGACTGTGTCATCTTCATCGTGACTTCGACATCTTCATCATAGCTATGACACCGGATTGAGATGGTGACCTTGTCCTAGTCTGGCTGCGACAGTATGGTAGTGACTGACATGATGGACGTGTTGACAGGACTGTATGTACATGAAGGTAATATTCAAGCTCTCACACCTTCACACAGCTGCAAGCTTGCTCAGTGGCGACGTCGCCAGCTTGCCGGTGGCTCCCCCTACATGCATCACGCGTAGTTCGCGCCCGATCGTTGTGGCAGCAGGACAGCCTTCATCGTGGACTCATCTCCTCCTCCCGGATCACCATGGCAACGACAGATGACTCATGGCAGACGAAGAAGTCCTCTCCCTCTCCTCACTGATCGGTCGAACCATTTCTACAAACGCTTGACGAAACGATAACTGGCCACGTAATCGACGTCGCTGAAGCTGGGAATCAACAACGGTACACCAACGACCGAGAAGCACGATCAGCGCGCCCGCAGGCGCCACCTGTGGGATGTCAACGTAGTCGCATCATCACACCGGGATTGTGACATCGCGTCTGCATGGAGATGCGCCTTCAGGCGAACAATTGCTCGCCACAAATGTTCTGCATCGTCAAAAGACAATTGCGAGCGGTACATCTGCAGTCACCCTCCACCACCTGCTCACGCTGCTGCCGCTGCGTCCTCCTCCCATCTCTTCTGTCCGCGAAGTGGAACCACCTCATGGAAAGGAAGCCGCCCCGGGGAATCTTCTCATGGCAGTTAGGAGAATCACACGCATCCCTGGCAGACGACGGCATGACTCCTCGCGTCGCCGCGGCAACCGCCAAGATGCTTCTCGCCTCTCGACCCGGGGACCGAGGTCGTGAACTTTGACTCTCGTCGAGCAGTGGCAAACGTGAAACATTCGGCAACGTAAAACGAACACTAATCAGCGGTCCCCGGAGAAAAAACAAGAAGCGCGATTCCTCGCGTGGCGCCGACTGGTGGTGGCTATCGGAAAGAGCTAAGAGTTTTCAGCTACCAGTATACTAACCTTCGTGCTTGTGTCGATCTTTCGCCGCTTGTGCTCTGAAACAAAAGAGCAATGGCTGACGTAAGAGAAGCGAGATTGATGCCAAATATTTTGCTACGTAAATGATTACGACAGAATCGTACTGGTTTACATTAAAAACGAAACAATACGAATGTGACATTTTGATTTTAATTTCATTCATATTTTTTCGTATATTATTCGTTTTCTCTTTTGCTTACACATTTCTCCGTGTACTCTAGCAGGGATAAATGTCTACATGAAAAACCCTTTATTTGTCACGTAATAAATCTACATGTTATAACGCCCAACAGTTTATATCGATCACGTGGACACATTGGTGACGACACAGAGACGTCCGCTCTATAGACTGAGACGACCCTGCTATACGCTGAGACATCCCTGCTATACGCTGAGACGTCCGCGCTATAGACTGAGACGTCCCTGCTATACGCTGAGACATCCCTGCTATACGCTGAGACGTCCGCGCTATAGACTGAGACGTCCCCGCTGCGCGTGTCACATCATGAATTCTCATCCCGCTCGCGCACCTCTCTCTGACTCCTCCTTCTTGACCAACGGAGGAGCCTTCATGTCACCGTGGCTGGAATCGCGCTCCTCCTTATCCTTGCTCTGAGCCTTCTCCTCCTTCTTCTCATCCTTCCTCTTCGTCTCCTTGTCTGCCTGCTTCTCCTTCTCCTTCCAGTCCCGCTTGGTTTCCTTGCGTGGCTCTGACCGATCCTTCTCCTTCCTCGGCTCCTCCTTCTTGGTGCCAGCGCTGGCGGGGAACACATGCATGTAAACATTTCACCGACCACGGTAACGATGGTGCAGGTAACACTGATTTAGGTGAGCACAGACTTACGTTACTGCCATCAGAACATATCGCTACTGTCTTAACTACACGATGCGTCCATCTCTGCTCATGAAGCTAATATTATTGGTTAAGCACAATATGTTATCTACTAGCGCAGGTTGTCATGAGTTGGAGAAGCTTCTACAGTCTGGTTCAGAATAACTGCAGGGAGGTTTGAGATATTGGCAGATGGTTGGCAGAGGTTAGAGCACATTTAAAATAGGTAGGAGCTGTTATGCACAGACAAAAACAAATGCAAAAGCTGCCATAGTAAAAAAAAGATTTGTTTGCAAGGAATTACTAACGAGGACACTTGCTCAGACTCCTCCTTCTTCGCGCTAGGTGGCGCTGCCACCGTGGCAGAGTTTGGCTTCCCGCTGCCAGCGATACTGTTGGGCGTCACAACCGCCTTCTCCTTCTCTGCTCCGGCTACAAGAGGCACAAGCATCCCTCAATGTCATGTGGAGAGAGAGAAAGAAAGAGCAAGAGAGAGCACAAGAGGGGGAGAGAAGGGGGGCGAAAGGGAGAGAGAAAGAGAGAGAGATAGATAGATAGAGAGGAGCGTGTGCATGTGTGTGCGAGAGAGAGAAATAGGGAGAGGTATAAGAATAATAAGAAATAATATCAGCTACACTTTCGCACCCACCTAATCTCTATGCATTGCAGACACATGTGCATTGCAGGTTGGCAGGCAACAATTATGATTAGAAGCGTGCCAGCCATGGGCTGCCCCGTGTTTTTGCCTACCCATACGAGCATTCACTGATTCAGCCTTTAGGGTGCTATAGACACTGCTTTAGAAAATAATATGATTTAAGGAGCGTAAACCTTGTTCAACAAACATTTGCCTTTGCAATTAAACTGTGCAACTGTAGCCTCACATTCACACAGGTATGGGCTCTAATAATAGCAAAAGCAGTTCAGTCCTTTGTTAACAGTCAACAAATCAATGTTTAACCCTCCTCTTGAGGGTCAAAAAGTTATCCGACACTTACTCTTCGCATGTCAGCGGAAAGTACATTTTATGGTCCTTTCAATAAAGCCATAAAAATGGAAGGTCACCGCTGAAACAAAAATGTTTTCCAATCGCTCCATCAGACCATGTCCTCAGAAAATGTCTAAAATCTGCCCCATTGACCTTTGACCTGTGACTTCCAATTTCGGCACAGTGATGGCTTTTCCTACCATGATGCTATACACCGACTATCACGAGCCTAGGTCGAGCCGTTTTGGCTGTGACATATAAGTAGGGCTCCGACATCTTCATATGGCTCTGCCATCTTCACACGGTTGTGTCATATTAGCAGGGCCGTGACATCTTCACACGGTTGTGACATATTAGCAGGGCTATGGCATCTTTTCACAGTTGTGACATAATAGCATGGTTTGGCCGTACCATCTTCATCATAGGTGTGGAATTTGTACATAGCTGTGACATCCCATAATGGCTGTGGCATCCTCATCATGGCTGTGACATTTTATCATAACTGTGAGATCTTAGCTGTGGCATCTTGGAAAAGGCTGCGATATCTTAGCATGCCATTTTCATAATAGCTGTGAAAATTCTATAACGCTGTTACATTTTAAATGGTTGTGGCGCCTAGTTTTATCTGGGCTATCACATTCATACACGAGTGTGACATGCCATTATGGCTGTGGCATCCCATCATAACTGTGAGATCTTAGCATAGCTGTGACATCCCATCATGGTTGTGGCATATTAGCATAACTGTGACATTTCATCATGGCTGTGACATCCCATTATGACTGTGGCATATTAGCATTGCTGTGACATCCCATCATTGCTGTGGCATATTCGCATAACTTTGACATCTCATCAAGGCTGTGGCATATTAGCATACTTGTGACATCCCATCAATCATTGCTGTGGCATATTAGCATAACTGTGACATCTCATCATGGCTGTGGTATATTCACATAATGGTGACATCCCATCATTGCTGTGGCATATTAGCATAACGGTGACATTTCATCATGGCTGTGGCATATTAGCATAGTTGTGACATCCCATCATGGCTGTGGCATATTAGCATAACTGTGAAATCCCATCATGGATGTGGCATATTAGCATAACTGTGACATCCCATCATGGCTGTGACATATTAGTATAGCTGTGACATTCTATCATGGCTGTGACACCATAGCATGGTTGTGAAATCTTCATCATAACTGTGAGATCTTAGCATGGCTGTGACATTACATCATAACTGTGAGATCTTAGCATGGCTGTGACATTACATCATAACTGTGAGATCTTAGCATGGCTGTGGCATATGAAGATGTCGGAGCCCTACTTA
>NW_014577309.1:13522-14374 GCF_000485595.1 Priapulus caudatus | reverse complement strand
GCAAATCATTCACGGTGACGTCACCAGAGCGAATCATTCACGGTGACGTCACCAGAGCAAATCATTCACGGTGACGTCACCAGAGCGAATCATTCACGGTGACGTCACCAGAGCGAATCATTCACGGTGGCGCCACCAGAGCGAATCATTCACGGTGACGTCACCAGAGCGAATCATTCACGGTGACGCCACCAGAGCGAATCATTCACGGTGGCGCCACCAGAGCGAATCATTCACGGTGGCGCCACCAGAGCGAATCATTCACGGTGGCGCCACTAGAGCGAACAATGTAGACAATAATATATACAACACGTCGGCAAGTAAATGTAAAAATCTGTCACACCACATGGGCAGGGCATATGGGCAGGGCACAGGAACAGTACACCCCATGAGTGCAATAACATCCCTGTTGTCAACTAGCAGGCTGGACTAGTTCTACCCCCAGCGTTTGACGCAACAAATACGCAACACTACTCCGCACGTAGCAAATCTTTTGCAAATGGCGTCATGCACTCCTCACAGAAGAGCGTAAAACAAGAGAGCAGCTGCAGCAGCAGGGAACGCACCCGATCGTAGCAGATGAGAGTGGAGAAGTTTGGTGTCTTGAGGATGTGGATGGTGTGCATGAACTTGGCGCAGTAGAGCGCGTCGTTGGCCGTGAAGCAGCAGCGGGGGAAGACACACAGCTGCAGGAACTGCGTGATCATCTCATTCTTCGTCGTGCCTGAAAGATGACGACAAACCTCATTTACTGCTAGAACGATACGAAAAACGAAGCAGATAAGAGGACAAAGCAGTGATTGCTGTTGGTGTGTGTGTGTGTGTGTAAACTGTGTATGCGCGTGCGTGCGT
>NW_014577309.1:4937-13497 GCF_000485595.1 Priapulus caudatus | reverse complement strand
GCGTGACATGATCGAGGTTTGAGCAAGCGATGTTTGGCGAAATTACAATGGAAAATACCGACGACGCAATACGCGTGGCCCTAAAGAACTAGATAGCAACACACTCCGTTCTTAGAAGATACAATAGCCCTTAAACTGTTTTTATATATTAAACGAAGTTACGATCCTACACTCAAAAAAGAAATCATTTCGCTTTTCAGAACCCCGTCACCGAGATCTGAATTCCCTGCCCCCCGAAAGGAAAGCAGAGAAGCATTGTCCATATCCAAAAACGAAAATAACAATGAATTCAAAAAACCAAAATTCGACAGGCCACCTGCGTTCCACCCTGCAATATGACTACCTTAAAGGATAATAGGCCCATTGATATGCAATCGTTGACGAATGCCTAGAGTAAACTGCGCAACCTTGTTGTAGTTGATCAAGTAATTCACCTTCTTATAGCCAAAAATGGCGTATTAGGTTTGGTCCAATATCACTGCTGGTTACTACAGAAATGTCTAATGGAAATCCGCTAGTCCAAGAATCAGTTGACTGAGTTGATTTAACAGTTTCGAAACCGCCTGCCTGCCGAAGCGGCTGCTGATAACAGATTTATAGCCGAATGCACGGACATTCTCGTCAATGCATTGCTCGGCCATACCGCAATGCCTACCGGCGACTCAAGTACAGTACCCGTAACCTGATACGTAACAGTTAGCCTTCATAACTGCTAATGACCACGTCCTGGCAATCCTATGTACGAAAATCACAGTACACTCTGCTGACTAAATGAAGTTTAGGCTCGTCCTGCTCCGGCGGGCGCGCCTAACACTTATGGGGCGAGATCTCGGACTCAACCACGGCACCCAGACACGGCGGGGCAGGACTAACATGGAAATGTCAGGACGGCACTCACGCGTATTTTACGGTATTATGTCAAACGAATGACACCTCACGTCCGTCCGAAACTTGAAGACAGCAGTCGCGGGTACCCGCCTTTCATTAGCACCATAAGCATCCCGGGGACACAACAATTCTTCTGCCCTCAAAACCCGTAGCCAAGCATGTGACTACGGTGCTTTCGAGCGCTCATTTATGCCTTGGCAAACAATCTTAGCAGTTTCGGCCGGGCCAGATTACCAGACATTTACGGATTTCAATTAGACATTTCTCTAGCTATTAGCAAATAAGTGATACTCCTGGAACAAACTACATATGCATCTTGGCCCTATAACGGGTAACCTGTTACTTCACTCTCAAACCTTACCACCGCCGCGGTGCCAGTTACGCTCGAGCATTCGTTAACTATTGCATAATCCAACTGGACCCCTATTATCGCTATTAACCTATTCAACATCAGTCAACACTGATTACTGATCTGCTCACGATGATCTGTAATGTATACGAATGGGATTTACCTGTCCAACGTGACTAGTACTAAATCACCTACCAACTATCCACCGACCACTCCGCATCATGATGTTTTTAGAAATGACTTACCAACATCGCGACGGGACTACTGAGTTTAAACATGGAGGCTGGACTTATTAATTAGACCGGATTACGGCCCTTGGGCCCTATCTCCTGTAAACGCTATTCTATTTCTACAGCAGAAGACCGCGCGACATCTGTATTTGCTCATAAGTCTTTGTATCTTCAGTCAGCGCCACGAAAGGTGTTGTTTGAACACGCCACGCTTTTTACTTTCGTGGTCTTCCTACACCTTCGTCTAAGCCAGTGGCTAACGCCAGTATAGTCTGCAGACCAGCAATTGGTATATAAGTATATCACCGGAGCTGAATATAATATTAAGCAGTATGACATCAACTCTTGCAAACACAAGAAATTCATACTTTTCCCCCATCTCCCAAATTTACCTCTGATTTTTACTTCAAAATCCAAAAAAGACAATAATGACATCAGAAACCTACACTAACCATCAATTTGCCCGTCACACTTTTACTTCCCTTCTGTAATCCGCGCTATCTTCTTCTAATTTGTGTTAGTGTATGAGGCTTCGAACGTTCAGACATGATTCTTAGTCCACCAGTCACCTTCGACACGGTCAAAGCTGGCATACATGTCCCCACGTAACTAGCGCTGCGGCACCGCGACACCAAAAGAAGGAACAGCTCGCAGGTGATAACCGTCTTCTGGCCAGGGTTTCGCAGGGATTCTGCACACTCACCACAATTCTGCGCGGAGATCCACATCCTGCTTAAAACCCACTGCCATCAAACTCGTCACCAAAACGAACAGCTTCTCCCATTATGGATACAATTTCATATCAACTGAGTATGGCTACTTATGACATCTGTTCTACTCTGCACCCTCCAGCGGTCAGAGCCCTGCTACTACATCTTGCCGATAGTCGCAATACTCCCCTGCGAGCTTGCCAGCATGGTGTTGCAAGCACCGCAAAGCTGCCTCCTCGTTGACCGCTACTTACAGCAGGGTGAATCGCTTGGCACTTTACGACGGTAGCCTGTCACTGATGATTACAGAACCTGTCTGACCGTTTCCGGAGGACCCCCAGCAATCAACGACTACAGAGTCTACATCGTCGTTGTGCGGAAACTTTGGAATGTACAGCACTTCAACTTCCTACTGGTTCCACACGAGTTAGTTTCGGGTTTGCCGCCAGGCGCCCGGCCGTAATAAAGTTGTAGGCAGTAAATTTTGGGCGCAACAGAGAACTCGCTGGCTGCAATTTCTCTGTGTTTTCGACACCGAGGTGCATCACCTCTATTACTTCACTTCACTCTGCTGATTATATATTATCAAGAGCTGTACTGAAGACAGGAGATGCGCCTAACAACCGGTGAAATCGCTTGAAACCATGTTCTGCAGTATCTGATGGCTTCTCGACATTAAATAAATCTTCCCCGTGGTCTTATTTTTGACGATTTTCTCACTGCACGCTATAATAATTACTTCGATGCAGCCTGCTTCCCTACCGTGTTAATCATAAAACCACAACCGCATGCTCCCTCACGATGCCGCCTGCTACCGGCCCCTGACGAATAATGAGCGGTTTTGCTGGAAAATCCTGGGCGCTACTTTTGCGCCCGAACAAAACCGACCCTCAAGATTCCACCGTCTGTTACTGGCGCCTGTGTCCTCTCGCTTTTGTGACGGACTGTATGTTGCTCTCCGGTCCGCCCGCCTGGTTGTAGCGCTGACATCGCATACAGTTATTACTCTACAGGTGTCACCTACCATCCAGCTGTAACGCAGGCGGCTCGGGTTCATCGCTCCACAAATGAATCGTCAAAATAAAATGGGCAAAAGTTTTATTTAATTCGACTTACAATACTGCCAGCTCATCATCTGCGTCTTCCCAGCATTCATCCCGCCGTTGTACGCTCTCCTTCCTTCCAATTCACGCTTCTTGGAAAATTAAGGCGGTTTAACGTAGGTAAGGCTAACGTCGTCGGTATTGACCTACTGGCATCGCTATACATAGTCAACTTCCCCCTCCCTCCACCTGTCCACTCGGCTCCATGAATCCGCCTATTGAGTACCAATGTAAACTCTAAATTGTATTAAAACAGGAAAACCACCATTAAATAGGCATTGTTCAATACTGATATACGTGTACTTGCGGTCTAGTTCATTGTATAGCGTCCAGGTTTTATGCTGGGCGATCTAGGGAGGGTCCCACAATCCAGTCGGCGTGCTAACCGAAGCCACGGACTTGGCACGAGCGGACCCGCTCTTGGCTATTACGCGGCCGCTTGCGTACATGTCTGGGTGCCCGGTCTCCTCGCGCACAATCCTCCAGCGCATTCGCCTTTGTTGGACTTTTCGACTAGGACACAACGAGAGGTCCAATTCATGCAGGATGCCTGATCTCAGGGGCTCTGGCATCATGGACCGGTAACGGCACTACTTTTTATTTTCTGCCTAAAAAACAATTAAAAATCATTAAAATAATACGGTGCTATCGAGTTGCCCAAAACTGACGGATCAGGCGATTAGACCAGCTAACCATTTTAGCTTCACTAGGTCACCCCAGGACTAGTTAAACGAAAAAATGTACTAGTTCCTCTCTAAAGATCCCCCCCCCGCCCCTCCCTCCATCCCCCCCCCCCCCCCGCCCCCGCCCCCGCCTCCACCGGCCCCCTCCCCCTCCCGCCCCCTCCCCCCCCCGCTCCCCACCCAACTGCCCCATCCCCTCCCTGACCCCGGGGGATGGGGAGGGTGAGGCTGGGTCGGGAGGGGTTACGTGTTAGCAAAAGCAGTGTCAGTCCTTTGTTTACAGTGAAAAAACAAATCCATGTTTTAACCCTCCTCTTGAGGGTCAAAAGGTTTATCCGCACTTACTCTTCGCCATAGTCAGCAGAGCGCGACATTCATCGTCTATTCAATAAAGCCATTAAAATGCTATGAGTCACCGCATGAAACAAAAAAGTCTTTTTCAATCGCTCCGTCAGGACATGTCCTCAGAAAATGTGTTCTAAAATCTGCCCCACATTCACTCTTTACCTAGTGACCTCAATTTCGGCACAGTGTGGCTTTTCATACCATGATGCCTATACACGACTATCACGAGCCTAGAGTCGAATGCCGTTATTAGATTTGTGCCGCAATTCTGCGATTTCCTCCCTATACCTTAAGGTTTAAGAGTGAAGTTCCCCCTTCTTTTACACCTCTTGACCTTTGCACCTTTTGACCCCGCTTCGACATCCCAACTCGTATTTGACGATCCCCCCCCGAGTGTTTGGACCGCCGAATATCGTAGACCGTACGTCGAGGCGCGGTAAGATTTGTGCCCACACTGTTTGACGGACGGCCGGACGCTATCGGACGGACGGATACGCAGGACACGATCATGCGATGTCTACAAGCTGCATCTGACTATGTCAGATGAGCTAAAAACAAGAAGAGGACAAGCAGTGGATTTGCTGGTTGGTGGTGTGTGTGTTGTTGTGATGGCGTGCTGTGCGTGCGTTATAACGTCATTTTCATCTCGCAGTCATATGTACTCGTAAAAGGTCCCTTCAAGTCCAGAAGCTAGTTGGACACGTGATGCCGTATGCTGCATACGTCCTTTGACTCTAGCTGATAACGGCCACAATTTTTGACTTTCAGCGCACTCCACCACGCTGCGCCACCCCTTTGTCTTGACTCGCATGCGCCGTATGCTGCGCAAGCATGCATGCGTGCGTGCACTCGCTGCTGCGGCATCGCCTAGCCGCACCTCAGCAACGTGCCTCCGTGCGTGTGTCAAATTGTGGGTGATGAGGAGATAGCAGAAGAGGGACAGACTGTGATTAGAGAAGGGGGAGGGTCGAAAAAAGACGAGAGGAAACAGGCAGGCAGAGAGAAGGAGTGAGAGAGAAAAAGAGAGAGAGAGAGGAGAGGAGAGCAAGAGGAGAGAGAAGACGAGAGAAAGAGAGAGAGAGCCGAGAGAGAGAGAGAGAGAGAAGAGAGAGAGAGATTTATGAAGTTGTTGTGCGAGCGTACAGCGGAGAGCGAGAGAAGAGAGAGAGAGAGAGAGAGAGAGAAGTGAGAGAGAGAGAGAGAGAGAGAGAAGAGAGAGAGAGAGAGAACGAGAGAGATGAGAGAGATGAGAGAGAGAGAGAAAAGAGAGAGAGAGAGAGAGAGAGAGAGAGAGAGAGATGGAGAAAGTGTGTGTGCGTGCGTGCGTGCGTGCATGTGCGCGTGACAGTGTGAGAGCATGTGTGAGAGGCAGACAACTCACGTGGGTAGAACCAGTTATCCTTCTCGTTGCTGAGGCGATGCATGACCCGTGACCTGTGGTCCTGCTGCTTGCGCTGCTCATCTCCCAGCTTGTCCATCAGTGCGACACAGCGCTCCTTCTCCTTCTTCTTCTTGCTCTGCGCCTGCAATGCCGGACACGACGAATCCATCTTAGAAGCATTAAATCGAGACACGCATGGGTGTGAGACGTCTCGGTGTGAGATGCCCCGGCCCAGCCTCCCGACACCCACACCAGGCCACTGCGCAGTGTGTCAAGGCTTCCGGCCTCCCTTCCAGGCCTCCTGACACCCCCACCGGGCCCTTGCGCAGTGTGTCAAGGCTTCCGGCCTCCCTTCCAGGCCTCCTGACACCCCTACCGGGCCCCTGAGGAGCATGTTAACCCTTCCGACATCCCTTTCAGGCCGCCTGACACCCCCGGCAGGCCCCCACGACACAGGGCAAGCCTTCCGACACACCCGCCAGGCCCCCGCGATGCAAGTTAAGCCTTCCGACATACCCGTCACGCCCTCGCGATGCAAGTTAAGCCTTCCGACACTACCGCCCCCCCCCCCGCCCCTCCAATGCAAGTTAAGCCTCCCGACACCCACGCCAGGCCCCCGCGACGCACAGCAAGCCTTCCGACAACCCCGCCAGGCCCACTGCGTGCGGGCGCTGCACTCACAAGGTCCTTGTTGTCTTCGATGGCGAGCAGCATGCTCTTCAGCTTCTGTATCTCTCGCTCGTACGCGGCCGTCGGCACGTGCAGGTCGTACATCGTCAGCGACCAGAACGTCACGTAGAACTGCGCACTGCAACACAACAACGACATTCAGCACAGGGTTTCTTATACATATAAAGGCACAGTGGCGCACCCCCGTTGTCAAATTTAACATCGCCATTGTGAAAATATTCCTGTATTTACCCGCCGTTGTCAAAATAGTGTAAACCCAAAAACAAATAGATCACCACATGCTTTTGGCATATTTAGATTCCCATGCCCTCCCCCCCTCCCCCGCATCCGCATGCGTGCCTACAGCACGCCTTCGAATCCATCATGCGCGTTTTTCCCAAACTGATCTATACCTCCTTTGTAAAATTTCCCCTCAGAAGAAACCCTGCAGCAACCTCACTGCTGCCCACTGCCGCCGCTTCCGCCGCCGCGCGCGGGAAGCAACAATGCGACAGCTAAGCGTAGCAGCAATGCGAGAGCAACCACGGAAACAACAGAACAATGGGAACGGCAGAACAGCGGAAACAACCTGGGGTACTCACTATCATAAACATACTGGCAGTGTAAAATCTGAAATCTGAAATGTCACAACCGAACAGTGAAGTGTCGTGAAAAAGTTTAGAACATGAGTGAAATGATTCGCTCTGCCTGGTGGTCACATTTAATGACATTTTAGAACTACGAATGATGGCCATTATATTAATTATTTACGATGTTTCTGATCACGGGTTCCAGTATGGGAAGAAGAACAACGTGGGCGATTCTATATTCAAAAACAGAACCGCTGCTGTGTTAACAATGACAGAACAACGTTAATGGAATGACAGTCGTAGAAACAAGAGTAGCATGAGGGGAGCTTTGTGGCAAATATTCTCATTTATCGCAAGATAAGATTAGAATATTAGGTTTAAGCACAGTCACTGCAACACAAACAGCTTAATGTGGCAGCATTAAACATATGTTTACATCTAGACCCATGGTCTTTATATACAAGGTCTGTTCTATAGATATATAGAGGTGGTTTCACTGTATAACTGCTACTCAAACAAAACGCTTTACGTTTATAGACGGGTGGCCGTTCAATAAAGGTGGCTGCTAATCACAGATCATCCGACTACATGAGCGGTGCGGTGGGTTTCTCCCCCCGCCCGCCCGCCCGCCGTGGCACGAGCACACACCTGAAGTCATCCCAGATCTTCTGAGGGAAGACCGGTGTGATGGAGCTGATGACGGGGGCCATGACGGCGTCCACGGCTCCCACGTAGCGCAGAGCCTTCAGCGCCAGCGCAGCATCCTTGTCCTTGTCCTTCGTCTTGTCGCGGCGATCGATCTTCTTCAGCTCATCGTAACGCTGCTGCAATGTACGAACGGGATGGGCGCGAGCGCGTTATAGAGCCGCGCGAGAATGAGTGTGTGCGTGCGTGCGTGTGCTTGAGTGCATGCGTGTGTGAGTGTGTGTGTGTGTGCACGTGTGTGTATGTGTGTGCGTGTGTGTGTGTGTGTGTGCGTGTGTGTGTGTGGCGTGTGGCTGTGGGAGGTGCTCTGTGCTGTGTGTGTGCTGTGCTGTGTGTCGGTGTTGTGTGTGTGTAGTGTGGTGTGTGTGTGCACGTGTTTGTGTGTGTGTGCTGTGCTGTCTGCTGTGTGTGCTGTGTGTGTGTGTGTGTGTGTGTGTGTGTGTGTGTGGTGTGTGTGTCGCTGGGTGTGTGGTGCACGGGTGTTGTGTTGGTTGTGTGTGATGTGCGCTGCATTGTGTGTGGTGATGTGTGTGTGTCGTGTGTGTGTGTGTGGGTGTGTGTGTGTGTGTGTGTGCTGCGTGGTGTGTGCATTGGCCGTGCATGTTGCATAAGAGGGTGTGCATTATAGAGGTTGGCTAACAGTGTAGTGCATTGCATGTGCGTGCCTGCGTAGGCTTGTAACGTAGCAGTTCGTACTGCGTAGAGAGGTGCAGCGTACTCACGATGATGAGTGGTTGTATGGAGGGTCGGCCGCGGACAGGCTGAAAGCGCTCGGCTGAGATGTTGTAGTCGTGGCATGAGTTGATCGAGTGGAGGTAGCATCGTCGCCATAGTTCTGCTGAACTCAGCTGGCTGGCCAGGAATGTCACGTACGTGCACCAGTGGTCCTGACACTGCAGGCCAACAC
>NW_014577309.1:0-2230 GCF_000485595.1 Priapulus caudatus | reverse complement strand
CATCACACCATACATGCTTACTAACATCACACCTCATCACACCATACATGCTTACTAACATCACACCTCATCACACCATACATGCTGTCAAACATCACACCTAAAAACACCATACATGCTGTCAAACATCACACCTCATCACACCATACATGCTTACTAACATCACACCTCATCTCACCATACATGCTGTCAAACATCACACCTTATCATACCATACATGCTTACTAACATCACACCTCATCACACCATACATGCTGTCTAACATCACACCTCATCACACCATAAATGCTTACTAACATCACACCTCATCGCACCATACATGCTGTCTAACATCACACCTCATCGCACCATACATGCTGTCTAACATCACACCTCATCACATCATACATGCTTACTAACATCACACCTCATCACACCATACATGCTATCTAACATCACACCTCATCACACCATACATGCTTACTAACATCATACCTCATCACACCATACATGCTATCTAACATCACACCTCATCACACCATACATGCTTACTAACATCATACCTCATCACACCATACATGCTATCTAACATCATACCTCATCACACCATACATGCTATCTAACATCACACCTCATCACACCATACATGCTTACTAACATCATACCTCATCACACCATACATGCTATCTAACATCACACCTCATCACACCATACATGCTTACTAACATCACACCTCATCACACTATATATGCTATCTAACATCACACCTCATCACACCATACATGCTCTAATATCACACCTCATCACACCATACATGCTGTCTAACATCCCACACCCCTCCCCCTTCCTACTGTCACTCGTTCTCACCCATCCCCTGTATCATTATTATGGCCCCAAGCGCTCCTCCTCTCTCAAACCCCCACGACACTCTCACCCCTGCCTTGCCCCTCTCCCACGACACTCTCACCCACTACCCCATTCTTCCCCCCACGACACTCTTACACCCCCTGCCCTGCCCCTCTCCCACAACACTCACCCTCCCCCGTTCTTCCCCCCAGGACACTCACCCCTCCCCCGTTCTTCCCCCTACGAACACTCACCCCTCCCCCGTTCTTCCCCCCCTACTCTCACCCCTGCCTACCCTGCCGCCTCTCGGCCTGCTCTGACCCCCCCCCCTCTGCCTCCCTCCAGCCTCCCCACCTCCCAGCTGCTCACCTGGTCATAGAGCTTTCCGACGAGCTTCAGGTGTTTGACGAGCGATCCCTCGTGGAAGACGACGCAGTTGCGTTGCTGAGCCATGAGAAGGCAGAGCGGCAGCGCCAGTTCGCTCTCCATCAGTGCCTCCTTCAGCCGCTGCGACGACTTCTTAGTGTTGCGCAGCTGTGAGAAGTAGCCGCCCTGCGACACGGAGGCAGACACACTCAGATGCGGAGGCAGGCGCGCTCACACGCGGAGGCAGGCGCGCTCACACGCGGAGGCAGACGCGCTCACACGCGGAGGCAGACGCGCTCACACGCNCATCACACCTCATCACACCATACATGCTTACTAACATCACACCTCATCACACCATACATGCTTACTAACATCACACCTCATCTCACCTTACATGCTTACTAACATCACACCTCATCACACCATACATGCTGTCTAACATCACATCTCATCACACAATACATGCTTACTAACATCATATTTCATCACACCATACATGCTGCCTAACATCACACCTCATCACACCATACAGGCTTACTAACATCACACCTCATCACACCATACATGCTTACTAACATCACACCTCATCACACCATACATGCTGTCAAACATCACACCTAAAAACACCATACATGCTGTCAAACATCACACCTCATCACACCATACATGCTTACTAACATCACACCTCATCTCACCATACATGCTGTCAAACATCACACCTCATCATACCATACATGCTTTACACCATACATGTTGTCTAACATCACACCTCATCACACCATACATGCTTACTAACATCACACCTCATCACACCATACATGCTGTCTAACATCACACCTCATCACACCATACATGCTTACTAACATCACACCTCATCACACCATACATGCTTACTAACATCACACCTCATCACACCATACAGGCTTACTAACATCACACCTCATCACACCATACATGCTTACTAACATCACACCTCATCACACCATACATGCTTACTAACATCACACCTCATCACACCATACATGCTTACTAACAT
>NW_014577308.1:325128-346833 GCF_000485595.1 Priapulus caudatus | reverse complement strand
CTTGCTAGCCGGTTAGAATAGTATAGAACAATTCCGTTCGCACAGCCTGCGATCGGGCTATAGTCTAGCAGTATCAGTACTAGTCAGCTAGTCTGACCTGACCACGGTCACGGTGAAGGACCGTGGCATACAGTGTGCGTCAGTAATCTGGCTAAAATGGCGTGATTATTAGAGATACAGAAAGCAAATTAAATTGTTGTTGTCGTTGTTAACGATATGACATCCGTGCAGAGTAATCAATTCGCCATTAACCTTGACTTCTTCTTCGGCACAGTCACTTTAGAAGTTCGTGAAACTACATTTCATTTGCACAAGCGTGCAGGCCATTTGCATCTGTCCGTGCCGCCATCTAACGACGCTATAATAAACAATTTCGAAGCGGCACGCATTAGCGGGGGACGTCATAGCATAGAAGATATAACAAGATATAACAGTTTATTTATCGCGCTTTTAATATTCATAGATATATAACCCAGTATGATATTATATTTCTTATCCCATTGCAGTTATCAAATTCTGATCAAGAGGTCTCCTATTTTGATGACTGCATTGCCAACAATTAAGGTCTTATCATACTTCTATCCACAGGCACTTCGAGCGTCTACAATAACAAAAATTATCTATAATAAACACAATATGTATTTACTACCAAGTCTTAATGATTTCTCTCCTCTCTTTCGCCGTATTATTTGCCATAATTTCTGTATAATGCCGATTAAATGCTCCTCTGCCCAACACGACAGTACACCGCGCGCCCCCTACGCCGCTGCTGCCACAATAACAAGACAAAAAGTTAACAGAACTGACTATTAGACTTATGAGAAAGTTTATCAAATTAAAAACGCATACATTTAATTTTAAATTGTTACTTGGCAAAATACAAGATAATTCAAAGAAAGTATGTAAATGGAAAATGTGCCGCATTGGGGAGCAAATAGCACGTAGACTCATTAAATTAAACTCCTCATTCGGCCTTCCACAAGTGCAAATTAAGACCTGAAACATTAGTCATTTGATGGTGTAGAATAGTGATAGTAATTATATTATTTACTGCTTATTGCAAAGAATATATACATCACCACATAGTTATTCTTATTAGATGTACACATGTCATTTATGATATTTTTAAGACAGCAATCACAAGCAAACTGGCGCGCTGCCATGGCACCCGTGCGACTTTGTGCTGCCCCCCTGGCAAAGCCTACGCTTGTGGGAATTTTTATATTTGACATTTGTGCACGATCACAAGCATGAGAGCACTGATCGACAGACCAAACGCCAGCCAGCGCCGACCGCCAGGCAGGCGCACTACCTACGAATTGGCTGTGACGAAACTGGATGGCGATCGGACAAACAAAAGCAAAATTAAAAACAAAACGCGACGACAATGACGAGAGGCTAGACAGCTGGAGAACTGCTTCGAAGGGCTGTGTTGATAATGACGATCCCACCACTACACTCACGTTTCTTCACTGCGTAAGCAGAGTTAGGGCAGGGAAGAAGGGAGCGCGGGAAGCGGAAAAGGAAGGAGCGCCGAGGGGAACGGGCAGGGGGGAGTGACGGAGAAGAGGGTAGGAGAGACGACGAGAGAGAGAAGTCGAGCAGAGAGAGAGAAGCAGATGGAGGAGCGAGAGAGAGGAGAGGGAGAGGAGAGCCTGAGAAGAACTGTTAGACGGGGCTGAGTTGCTTGAATGACAACCACCACTACACTTCACGTTCTCACTGTGTAAGCACAGTAGAGAGGAAGGGAAGGCAGCGCGAGAGGAAGAAGGAGGGAGGAGAGTGGGAGAGAGCAGGGAGAGACAGAGGGACGAAGAGGAGAGAGGAGCAGGAGAGGAGGAAGGAGAACTGTTTAGAGGGGCCTAAGCTGTGAATGACACCACCACACACTCACCAACGCTTCTCACTGGTAAGCACGGAGTAGCGAGTACGGAAGGAAGGAGCGCGAGAGGGAAGAAGGGCAGGGAGCAGGAGAGTGGGGAGAGAGAGAGAGAGAGACAGCAGGAGAGAAGGACGAGCGGAGAGGAGAGAGGCAGGAGAACTGTGTAGAGGACATGGTGGTGTGAATGACAACCACCACTTACACTCACGTTTCTCACTGGAGTAAGCACGAGTTAGAGAGGAAGGAAGGGCGGCGCGAGGTGGAGCGAAGCGAAGGAGCGGCAGGCAAGGGAGAAGGGAGGGAGGGCAGAACGCGAGAGAGAGGAGAGAGAGAGCAGAAGAGAGATGGAGAGGCGAGAGAGAGGAGAGGAGAGAGCGAGAGGAGGAGAAAACTGTTAGAGGGCTGATGTTGAATTGACATCCACCACTACACTCACTTCTCCTCGACGTAACAGGAGTAGAGAGGAAGGGAGGCGAGCGCCGAGAGGCAAAGGGACGGGAGGAGAGTGGGAGAGAGGAGCAACAGAGAGCAGAGAGGAGAGAGAGGCAGGAGAGCGAGAACTGGTTAGAGCGGCTAGTGTTGAATGACAACACCACTACACGCACGTTCTCTACTGCGTAAGCAGGAGTAGAGCAGAGAAGGAAGGGAGCGCGGAGGAGGAGGGGGGAGCGAGAGAGAGGAGAAGGGAAGAGAGAAGAGCGAGAGAGAGAGGAGAGGAAGAGACGAGAGGAGCGAAGATAACTGTCGAAGCGCCGTTGGTGTTGAATAGACATCCACCCACTACACTCACGTTCTCACTGCCGTAAGCAGAGGTAGGGAGGAAGGAGAATGGAGCGGTGGGAGGAGGAAGGGGCGAGGGCAGCGGAGAGAGAAAGGAGAGAGAGACAGATGGATGAGGGATGAGAGAGGATGAGGCGAGAGGAGAGGCAGGTCAGGCAGAACTGCATCAGGGCGGCTGAGTGTTAGATGAGCATCCAGCCACTTACACTCACCCTACTCACTGGTTAAGCAGGAGTAGAGAGTGAAAGGATAAGGCGAGGAAGAAGGCGGAGGAGGGAGAGAGAGAAGAAAGGGAGAGAAGCCGAGGCAGAGAAGAGAGAGCGAGAGAGAGGGAGAGAGAAAAGGCAAAGGAGGAGCGACAACATGTTACGTGGTGGGCTGTGTTTGAATTGACATCCAACACTAACCTCACGTTCACTGGTAATCACGAGTAAGAGAGAGAGGAGCGCAGGAGCAGAAGGAGGAAGCGGGAGAGCGAGCGACCTGAGAGAGAGAGAGAGGGACGCAGGAGGAAGGGCAGAGAGCGGGGAGAACTGGTTGAGGGGCTTAGGATTTTCTCTCTTGTGTATGAGCGTGAACGTCTCTAGAGTCTAGCTGTGAGAGAGTGCATCCGTATCACACGTTTAACGTCTGACGCAAATAGCTGTTTACCAGTCCAATCACATCACTCACGATGATTGTACGTGGCCTTTCTCGTGCGATTGTGTGCGCATTGTGTGAGAGAGCGCCGAGCGATAAGCCCTGAAAGAGCAGGATGTCACACGCCTACTGGTTTCTCTCCCGTCAGTGCGTACGGCGCGTCCTCTTCAGGCTGTAGCGGAGGGCAAGTCCTGTACTCGCACGCATCGCAGCGCGTAAGGGTTCTCTCCCGTGTGCGTGAGAAAGTGCATCTTGAGGCTGCTACGAGTGTGGTTAGGCGGGACCGCATATGTCGCATGCGTACCGGTTTCTCTCCCGTGTGCGTGAGCGCGTGGCTGTCTGGAGACTCACCCGCTGCAAACACCTGTACTCACATACATCGCACGCATACGGTTCTCTCCGTGTCGCGTCGCATATGCTTTTTCAGGGTGCCGCGGTCGTTCGTCCTGTACTCGCACGCGTCGCACGCTAAGTTTCTCTCCCGCTGTGCCGTGAAAAAGTGCGTCTTGAGGTGCCCGGAGGTAGTGTAGGCGGAGCGCATATGTCGCACGCGTACGGTTTCTTTCCCGTGTGCGTGTGCGCGTGTGTGTCTGGAGATGTGTCAGCTTAGAACACCTGTACTCACATACATCGCACGCGTACGAGTTTCTCTCCCGTGTGCGTGCTGTACGTGCTCTTCAACGCTGACTTCTGGGAGCATCGGTACCCGCACGCTGTCACACGCGTATGGTTTTCAGAGAAGAAGAAGAAGCAGAAGGAAGAGGAAGAAGGTTCATCAGAGTGGGCGCGTGACGAGAGATCTATTCTCCCCAATGCAGGTTCCTCTCTCACTTTCCTCCTCGATGCAGTTTCCTCTCTCACTTTCCTCACTGATGCAAGTTCCTTCTCGTCGCTCTGCTTTCCTGCGGACTAAAAATATAGACCCCGGATAACTTCCCCTGCCTCACAACGTGATGAAGTCAGATTCATTTGCTACGGACATAACCTCAACCTAAACCGCGCCCACTTCCTTCTCAACGGATTTACACAAATTAAGCAATTTCTCATTATGCTTGGAAAAATAATTAAACAAGTGGAAATCCGTGGATCCGCGGAAAATTCTCATGTATGTATAGGCAATCGTTGTTCCAAGATAGGCATCCGTAAAAACACTGATACGTAATAACGCTAAACAATCCTGACAATAAAACACGCACGAAACACATACAGACTGGTAGTGATCAATTATAATCGAAAGTCAGTCGTTTGCAGCAAGCGACTAAGCGCTCGATTATGCAAATTAATAATCGGTTATCAAAAAAAATTGTTATTTTTTTCAATTTAATAAAATTTGCAAAAACTCTTTTGAAAAATTTGCAAATAATTTTGTGTATTTATTTTGGTTACTTTACAGCTTCGAGACAGTAAATCTAAGCTACACGAAACATAAGCATGTACAATACTGTTACATAGGTTTTAGAATATTGTAGGCCTATTATAAACAAGAGCCGCAGAGCGTCTGGGGCTCTGAGCGTCTGTTGCTACGGTTATAAAACATAACATTTTAGTCGTGCGTAAGTGACACTTTGTTAGGCGCAGAATATGCAGATACGCAGTTGCGTACACATCATTTCAGCAACCTTCTGCATTCTGCATGCCTCACAAATCCCATTAGTCAATACAAATCGCGTGCCTGAAACTCCTGTTTTATGGTGCATTGTGACCTAACCCTAACCCTATTAATAATGAAAAAATAATTATTGTAAAAATTTGTTGTTATTAAATTATTGTAAATAAATCATGTAAATATTTGCGTTAATTGGAGAAAAAAATAGTTAAATGGATAAAGATAAAAAAATACAGAAAACAGGTAAATAATACAAAATCTGATGGGATTCGATCAAGGACCTTTTGAGCCGTGACGGCTGTACGTACCCATTCGGCCTATCAAAGCTTATGGCTTTCTAGATTATGGATGTGCCATGAATATGAGAACACTGTGACTGTGTGACATCACTGAGGCAGTTCAGGAATCCATGTTTAACCCTCTTCTTGAGGGTCAAAAAGTTATCAGACACTTACTCTTCACACGTCAGTGGAAAGCACATTTCATGGTCCTTTCAATAAAATGATAAAAATGGAGTAGTCAGCGCTGAAACAAAAAAGTTTTTCACTCTGTCCATTAGGCCATGTCCTAAGAAAATTTCGATATCTGACCTTTCCCCACTGCCCTTTGACCTGTGACCTCCAATTTCGCACTGGTGATGGGTTTTCTGCCCATCACACATACACTAAATATTAAGAGCATAGGTCAAGCCGTTAAGATTTGTGCCGCAATTCCGTATTTCCTCCTATACCTTAAGTTAAGGGGGAATATTCCCCTCCGTTTACACATCTTGACCTTTGACCCTTGACCCCCAAATTGGTCATCCCGAGTCCTTTTCACAATCACCCCCGACGTCCCAAAAATCGTGACCGTACGTCGAGCGGTTGAGATTTGTGCCCAACTGTTGATGGACGGACGCACGGACGGACGCACACTCATGCGATTCTACAAGCTGCATCTGACTATGTCAGATGAACTAATAATACACAGATATTATATAATTTTGAACCCAATAATCACAATTTACTTGCTAGATGAATTTAGGTTGCACAATATCTGCATATGAATTCTACCCAACACAAGAGTAGGGGCACCCAGCACCCTAGCCCGCCCAGGATCAAGGCCTCCCTCTGCATGTTTGAATGATTGAGCCAAGACTTGAGCCAACTAAGTTATCTTTTAGACACCAATGAAAATCTATAACCACTGTTTCTTTTATCATATATGTGCTTAGTAAGGCATAAACACGTCATAGATATGGGAAAAGATTGTGAACGAAAATATTTTACGAAACGGCGCGGTAATTGGATGATTTCATTATCCAATTGTAATTTAGTGAGCAGCTAAATCATTTGCCAATTGTATTCGCCACTTAGTGTAATAAAACGGCCACAGACATTTATTCATCACATTCTGTGAAGGTGGCGAATGCCAGCAGTAGCCCAGAGGCTCTATGACTGGAAAAGAACAACCTTCTCGATGATCAAATCAGCTTTAATATCAACAATGTAGAAACCATTCTGCAACAGAATGAGAACAGTGATATTGCAATGCATTTAAACCGAACATAACATAACTAACGAAACGTAAACACTGACTCTTAGGAGAACTCTTTAAAGGTAGTTCGATAAACGCGTTCATTCTAAGCGCTAAAGCAGCGCTTGGTTCTACACTATATATATCCACAAGCGAAGTCCCCGGTCAGTGGTCCAACTTCGATAGAAAGAGTCCTGGGAACGAAGATGGTCAGCGGTCAACTCTGCAGACTGTTAAACATTATAGGAGCCCCTGCACCTATGTTATGGAATAACCTGTGTAGCTTTAAAAAAAAACAATTCATAATTAAAAGATTCTTATTATCCCATTTGACCTAACTTGTTACATGCTGCAAGTGTACTCTCACACATGGCACACATCTCAACTGGTATTTTCCCTGGTATTCATGTTATAATTCGAAAATTTCAAAAAGAAGTACGCGATACTTTCATTACTGCACATATGCGAGAGCTATAAAGCCTCATCTACACGAAGTCACCTTAACCTGAGTTAAGCTAACCCGAGTTAACACTTAAAGGCATACTAGGCACATTGATTATGCAATACTGACGAATGCTAGAGTAACTGGCACCTTGTGTAGTTAATAAGTACATAACCTTACACCCAAACGAGTATTAGTTTGTCCAATATCACTGCTGGTTACTAAGAAATGTCTAATTGAGATCCGCAGTCCAAGTAATCAGTTGTTTACAGTTTTAAACCGCTGCCGGCGAAGCGGGTGTGATACAGATTTATAGTGCACCGGACATTTTCGCACGCATGCTCGACCGTAAGCAATGCTATCATCAGTGGTTTCGTAAACACGGACGCTCGTGATAATGTAATTTTTGTCAGGGCTGTCCATGTGCGTCCGTGATTAGTACGTGTGTTTTACTCCATTTCCATCTTTAGTCCGTGGCCGTGGTTACACCGCTGACACCTCCATTTCATCTGGCGTCCAAAACATACGGTCCGCACAAATGTTTACGTCATCGGCAACTCATCGCTTGCCTGGACATCACATGTAATGGGATGGCAATTGCACATGAAAATACAGTTAAGTATCTAGGAATAGACTTAGAAGTCTCCATGAGTGCATGGTGAGGTAATGGGAATTAAGGTTGTAAAAAATGTTAACAATAGATTGAAATTTCTTTCCAGAAAAGCTAAGTATTGAAACACGGCATGTAAAAGATTACTATAGTTTCTGCCCTAATTCAATGTCATTTTGACTATGCAAGCAGTAACTGGTACAGCAGTCTCACAAAGCGCCCAAGGACTAAGTTGCAAGTCAAAATTGGGACAAGTTAAAATTATTTTTCTCCCTCTCTCTCTCGCCTTCCCCCCCCATTTCTCTTCTCATGCGCTCCCATTCCTTCGCTGCTCTACTCTGGGACTTACCAGTAAGAACCGTGTAGTGTAGTGGTGGATGTCATTCAACACCAGCCCTTCGAACAGTTCTTCCCAGCTGCTCTAGCCTCTTCTTCTGGCGGTTCGCGTTTGGTTATTTGTTTTGTTTTCGACCCGCACCAGTCTCATTCGTAGGTAGTGGCGCGCCTCCTGGCGGTCGCGGCCTGCTGCCGTTGGGTTGTCGACAGCGCCCTCATGCTGTGATTGCACAAAAAGTCAAATATAAAAAAATTCAAAAGCTAGCTTTGCCATGGGGCAGGCACAAGTCGCACCGTGCCATGGCGCGCCGGTTTGCATTGTTATTGCTGCTTAAAAATATCATACAATCAATGTGTACATCTGAATAAGAATAATATGTGGGTGCATGTAATCTTCTTTGCAATAAGCATAATTAATATAATACATCATTTCTACACCATCAGATGACTACCTGTTTCAGTCTTAATTTGCACCTGTGGTAAGGCCGAAGGAAGTTTATTTAATGGTCTACGCGCTATTGACTCCCCAATCGGGCACTGTGGTACATTAAGATGTCTGGTTGATATCTGTAATTTATCAAGTATATTTACAAATAAATGTGATGCGTTTTTAATTTTGATAACTTTCTCAATAAGTCAAATAAGTCGGTTCTTTAACTTTTTTCTTGGTATTTGTGCACAGCGGGCTGTAGGTGCGTTGCGGTGTATTGTGTGTTGCAGAGGGGATTTTTTAAATGGGTATTTACAGGAAATTATCAGGCACAAGTAATAGAGCGAAAGGAGGAGAGAAACATTCAAGACTTTGGTAGTAATATACATTTTGGGTTTATTTAAGCAATTATTTTTTGTTATTGAGACGCGATCAAGCTGCCTGTGGATAGAAGTATGATAAGCACACTTAAGTTGTTGGACAATGCCAGTCATCCAAATATAGGAGACCTCTTATCAGCGTTTGGATAACTGCAAGTGGGATACAGAAATATAATATCATATGGTGTTTATAGTAAGCTATGAATATAAAAGCGATAAATAAAACTGTATATATTTGTTCAATATCTTCTATCTATGACGTCGCTGAATGCGCCGTTCGAATTGTGTAATTATAGCGCTCGGTGTAGAGGCGCGACGACAAATGCAAATGCCTCACCCGTTGTACAATGAATGTAGTTTCACAACTTCTAAGGAACTGTGCCGAAAGAAGAAGTCAAAGTTAATCGAACTGATACTCTGCACTGCGGTCATATCGTTAACAACGACCAACAACAATTTAATTTGCTTTCTCTATCTAATAAGGCTGTTGCTCCTGCGCACGTCACGTCGCCTCGAATTTTTTACTCTTCAAGCTACGTTAGTTGATCGCCAGCGCATCTATCGGCGGAATAATAACTACCAGTTGCTTTGGTACCGACTATTTAGATATACGATTTTTATACGATCATATACGAGAACCCTAACCCTACCTACACCCTAACCTAACCCTAACCCTAACCCTAACTAACCTAGACCCTAACTCTATTAATTATAAAAATTTAATTTTTTAATTGTTGTAAAATTAATTGTGGTTATTAAATATGTTGTAAAAATAATGTTGATATTCTCCTTTAATTGCGAAAAAAAAGATGGATTAACAGATAAAGATAGAAAAATACAGCAAACAGGAATAATTAGAAAAGGATGGCGATTCCGATACCGCGACCATTCATACTTGGTGTGTAAGCCGCTCTACCAGTTGCGCGCTGCCTGCCACAATTGAAATTAAAATTTTGGATGTGCTATGTATATCGCAAGAAGATAAACAGCTCAACCAATCAGGCGTCAGTACGTCATTACCGTGATTGAAGAGGAAAAATAATCGGCGACGGTACCGTCGCAGGAGAAACAGGCCATCTAATTAATCACGATTTTACGATACTGACGCACACTGTTGCCACGCGTCCCTCACGTGACCTGTCAGGTCAGTATACGTAGTCCGAGATTCCTGCTGCACAACTGCCCACAGCCGACGAATTTTGGTTGGTTTTGGGTGTGGGTTACCTACATACCCAGTTTATCCCTACCCACACCAAAAACCACCAAAATCGCGGCTGTGGCAGGCATTGGTCAGAGCGAATCTCGGACCTAGTCAGTACGTAGCCTCTAGTAATATACTCGATAGCCAGACCGGCGTGTGCTGACGTGATCTGTCTATAACTATTCTAGACCCTAGCAACTACCGTTGTCTTGTTAGCTCATCCGCGGGCTATAGTACTTAGAGCTAGTCAGGTACGCTGCAGTCGTTGGTGTGTTTCTGCATGTAGTCCTTACTAAGTTACTGTTATAACTGACAGTATTATTGTTCAGACATGATTTACATTACATTATCATAGACATAGCATCATTAGTTATGACAGCTATTATTACCTGTTAGTAATTATGCAATAGAGTAGCGCTATCATATATAAATAGGACGTGGATATTACGTCAAGCATCTATGGACACCTGTTCGGTATGCGCTATTCGCTTTCGAGCAGCTGTGTTGCGCCATGCACGTTCATGTTGTGTTCCATTAAATGCTAATATACTGCTGTCTAGGGAGTCGGCCTACTCCCTAGCCCCACCCGAGGGAGAGCACACCCCAACCCTACCTAACACTAACTAACTGACTCGGATGCTACATCCAGAATGAGACGGAGAGTAACTAGAGAGCGTTGCGAAAAGGAGATGGTGATCCCAAGCGCTGGAGCGCAGATCTTGCGGCGGCGGAGTTCCGCGGCAAGGCGCTGACGCGACGCGGGAACGTCTACGACAGTATGCAGCGCTGGCAGATATGGTCGTGCGCGCCAGTGGTCGGCCGGCGCACGGATCATAGCTGCCAGCGAGCAGTCGAGAATGTTAGGAAGAATAGCTGCGTGCCGTAGCGCGCGGTGTCTATCCCTTCTGTCCTCCCTCTCTCTCTTGCTGGCTCTGTCTCTCTCTCTTTGTATCCCTCTCTATCTCGGCCGCTATCCTTTCGACTGTCTCTCGCCTCTCTCTGTCCGTCTCTCTCGTATCTGCTGATTCTGGGGCTAGCATTGTACGTCCGAGTGACGCGACCAACGTGACAGCTGACCACTCGCAAGTGTCCATCGACAAATGCTTGCGTATGGGTTCGTAATCACGAAAGTTTGGGTCCTTATCTTTGTGTTCTTACATGGTGGCACCACTGTATCAACCACCAATTAATGCAGCTGTGCGGAATTTCTGAAGGGCAAAAATGGACATAAGCTGTTAAGGCACTCAGCATACTGATGTTGTGTTCAAACAAGTGCAGACGACAGCAGGCCAGGCATACTTGGCAAGGAAGGCCTTTGCTTTTTCACTGGGTGTACGTCGACACACATACAACGTAACACAAAGTTTTATCATGACCGAACGTCCTAGAACATGCCTGTTTACGCCAAAGTGACGCGGCCGCTGAAGAGTTGGCATATGCCTCATCGAAGCGTAAGTGGCATCAACGCTGACTGTGGTGTGATGCTGTTCTGCAACATGGCAAACAGAACAAGCAGCAATGCGTATATGACCTCTGCACCAGGCTGTTGTATGTGGCCCTACATGATTCGTTTATATAACCAAAGACAACATGTCCGCAATAACAGCAATGCGCTTGTTTGTGTTGTTCTGGCAATTACTGCAGCTGCATAATTGAAAGACACAAGCAATGGCAGCTGCTGTTGTGTGCGGAATTTGCGGCACTGCATCTACGACAAGCGCACATCTGACGTCTTCTCGACTCTGAACATCCTATAAGCACACGAAGTGAAACGACATGTTACTGATTGCATCAGCTGGAATGAAGCAGAAATGAAATTGTCGTTTTGAACTGCAAGACTGTAAAACACAGGGAAGTAACAGAAGTGTAGAACACTTCACATTACCCAATATTTGTTACATTGAAACTGAACCATTTGTGCATTATATCCATAATATGCTGCACCTGAACTGAATGATTATGACTTGATATGAATGAATGATAATGACATGCATAAGACCTATATAAAACTTAAAAGTCCATTGTCGGCTAGACGGACATGTATTCCCCGACTATATACAATGAATGAAATATCTCCAACATTTTTGCTACGCATGACACCGTTCTCCCAAAAACATTTGTTACGTTAGGAAGTGATGCTTGCCACGACATGACTTACGGGCCCCAGTTGTACACCATGCGCAAATATGCTGAAGCCGTCAATAGTTAAAACTAAGTGGTGGCAGTGACACAAAGCGAATAACTTCAGCCCCGTTCGAAGCGTTTACATTGACTCATACTGATACTAATACTACTATATCGTACACCTACTGTGGAGTGTGCGCCTGTGCTGCGCTGTGCTGTGCAAACCGTATCTTATGCCCATTCGCTATGTTTTTGCTTTGGCTATGTATGCTGTGCTTGGTCTATGCTCTGATAATATTATAGTATACGTATACTGTATTACTATACTATACGTATACTATACTATTACTATACTATACTATATATACTATACTATACTATACTATACTATGACTAACATCATACTTACTATCTACTATTACATACTAATACTCGACGTCTATTGTTTTACTTATAGTTGAGCTTTACTTTCTTTCGCGCTAGCTGATGCTCTGCTGATTGCTGTCACATACAAACCGGCCGCCGACAGAAACACACATACTGACATTCCACTATCCTCTGCGTAGCTACGGCGAGGCGGACAGGTGGGGGTAGGCGTAGATAGACAATGTAAGTAAAGACTTACATGCACACAGTTGCCGGCTCAGCGTACTTGGCATCAGTGTGTGACTAGCTATGACTAAACTCCATCGCTGCTGGACCTTGTCGCTTAGATTTGTACAACCTTTAACATCTCTTTACATCACTACATATAATCCAGACAGATATGTATTAGAAAAGGCTGGCTCATACAACACAGAGCGACTCGCCAAAACGAACTTTGCGTGTGCGCCGTATTTCACCTGGCGTCTGATTTGCCGCACGAGTTTCGGCCGGAACCTTTGAGCGTCCAGGCTGAACTAAACTCACGTTCGTACGACGAGCCGAACTGATTTAAAGTAGAACGAACACGGTATTGCGTAATACACTGTGTGGCACATTAGAGGGGGTGGATAACGCAGCATCGGTGGTTGAACCGATTTTATTGGTGGAAGTATCAATGTGGTCTGTCCGGCGTGAAAGTGTAAAAGACGCGGTATCGGCTTAAACCTTGCCCGCGCTAGCTCTCGTTTTGCCATATAAAAAATAAATGTATATAGCCGTTTAATAGATGCAAAGCTACTTGAAGACTACACACTTTTGTAATTACTATCATTAAGTAACATTTGTCAGTTTTGGTATGTATATGGAGCTCAATGACAGAGGACTATAAGAAAATGTTTACACTGACAGTATAACAATTATTATTGCTGCTCCATGCCTGTGTGCAGTAGGCTCAGTTCCCGTTACTGAGTTATTGCACAGGGTTACGGCAGGGTTATGAAACTGCCATGATAGATCGGCAGATTTCGCTGTAGGCTCTACCACTGCGACAAGCTGATTTGCGCTAAGATTAGTGTGCGTTCAGCTTAGTGTAGCGTGCTGAAACTGTCGTACCAGGACGCAGTCTAGGTGTATACTTTGCGTGTGTTGCCGCCGTATTTCACACTGGGGTCTGATTGCCGCAGAGTAGTTGCCGCCGGACCTTAGCAGGTCAGCTGAAACGTAAAACTAACCTTGCTACCGACGAACAGAAGTATAAACAGTTAAGAGAAAAACGTATTGCGTAAAACCTCGCACGTACGGAGGCCCAGTCAATATAGCTTCCGCTCTTAATAAGTAGACTCGATAGTTTTCGAATCGTGCAGGACTCGATTAGGATTTCATGGTATCATCATTTGGGTGTGCTGTACGTGCGGGCTTGATTCTTGCTCGAGCGCGGGGCTCAAAATGCAACCGATTAATCCCGGCGTACTAAGATGGCTACGAATAAATGAAACGCGAATGTCCACAGATATCCAAGGTTAATAGACTCGACTGTGGACAGTTATTCGCGCAAAGTCTACGTTTGCGCTAACACTAATAACGTACTATAGTTACGGATGCAGCGTGCTGAATTCTCAGAAACGACGCGCCAGTCTACACGAAAATTGTCTGCGAAGATGGCTCGAGAGAGCGCCTCGTGGCGCGATCTATGGGCCCGCGACTATGCTACCAGAAGAACTTTCAGGGCGATCAAATTAAATAAATTCAAATCGTTTTTATACGAAAAAAACGTACCGCCAGCCGAAGAAAAAAAACCCATTGCGACACTGAATTTCATTCTCGCCCTACGTGGAAAGTCGACAAAAGGCTTGTGGACAGCCGGCAGAAACTGCTCATTCCACGATTCTGGGGCTATTATGTACTACACAACAGTGATTTGCGTATATAGGTACTTAACATATTGGCAGAACAGCGATTTGACTCTACAATTGGCACACGAGTGGTGTGTTCGCGGCTTCGCGCGATATACCGGCTGCAGTGCCGTCTAGATCTCTAAAAACTAATCCGCGTGCGGGGGTGCTACACTAGGATTGTCCAGCTTAGTCTGGCAGCTTAATTGGGTTGAACTTGATGAGCACTAAAACGAATAATCGGCGACGTTGTTGACTTGGCAAAAATTGAATCTGTCATACCCATGTGGGAAATTTGAGCTATAATTTACCGCTACAGGGCCACGATGCTTATTTTTCACGATGTGGTTGTCTTGTTGCATACAGACAACTNGCCTGAAACTCCTGTTTTATGGTGCATTGTGACCCTAACCATAACCCTAATTAAAAAAATTATTTGTTGTTATTAAATTGTTGTACAAAAATCATGTAAATATTTGCGTTAATTGGAAAAAAATAGTTAAATGGATAAAGATAAAAAATACAGAAAACAGGTAAATAATAAAAAATCTGATGGGATTCGATTAAAGGACCTTTGAGCCGTGACGCTTGTGCTGTACCCATTCGGCTATCCAGGCTTATTGGCTTTCTAGATTATGGATGTACCATGAATATGAGAACACTGTGACATCATTGAGGCAGTTCAGGAATCCATGTTTAACCCTCCTCTTGAGGGTCAAAAGGTTATCAGACACTTACTCTTGGCACGTCAGTGGAAAGCACATTTCATGGTCCTTTCAATAAAGTGATAAAAATGGTAGGTCAGCACTGAAACAAAAATGTTTTTCACTCTGTCCATTAGGCCATGTCTTCAGAAAATGTCTGATATCTGACCTTTCCCCCACTGCCCTTTGACCTGTGACCTCCAATTTTGCACTGGTGATGGGTTTCCTGCCCATCACACTATCAGGCATGAAAATCTTCCGCGTTTCCGCGGATTTCTGCTTTTTTCCCGATCCCAGAATTGTTTCCGCGTTTTCCGTTTTTTCCCGAGTTCACGTGCAGCACGCTACTACGGGCATATGTACAGGCGCACGGTTTATCGATCGTCTACTGCGGCTGGCAGCAAGCCACCGAAGGGTAGACTGGTATCCGGCCTCACGCTCTGCTAGACAATGTACACGCTCTGCGACAAACAGTGCGGCCGCGAACCAGTCTAGCCAGAGGTGACCTTTCAGTGTACCCTGGGTTGCACGCTGGTTCTTGCGTGTGCACGTACATCTATTATAAAAATGTTTATAAAAATGTTTATTCAGATCCTGTTTAGGTATGTGTTCTGCTATATGGAATTATCTTAATCCAGATTATCTTTAAATATAAGGTTAAAAATCTCATTACAGAATGCACCAGATTGCATGATTCTGACCCCCAAAATTAAAAAATGTCCCACACCCTCCCCCGCCTCGGGGGTTTTCAGTGTTTTTCTTTACCGGTCATTTTCATGCGTGCACTATACACCGAATATTAAGAGCATAGGTCGAGCCGTTAAGATTTGTGCCGCAATTCCGTATTTCCTCCTATACCTCAAGTTAAGGGGGAAATATTCCCCCTCCGTTTACACATCTTGACCTTTGACCCTTGGCCCCCCAAATTTGTCATCCCGAGTCTTTTTCACGATCCCCCCGACGTCCCGAATATCGTGACCGTACGTCGAGCGGTTAGGATTTCTGCCCAACTGTTGACGCACGCACGCACGCACGGACGGACGGACGTACGGACAATCATGCAATTCTACAAGCTGCATCTGTCTACGTCAGATGAGCTAATAATTGAGAGATATTATTCGGGGGCAATGCATCATTCTTTCATTCTTCGTTTTACCGATTCTACCGACTTTCCTGGGGGTTTAACGTCGATAAAATGTAACGCAGTGTCGTCATGTCACATGCGGGCTGTTCGGACATCTATGTACGGTACAACTAATTAACATATTCCCGCAGCCACTTAGCTGTGGCACTTTAAGCTGCAGCCCGCAGCCACTAGTTTATATATAATGTGGGTCGTGTTCGGAACGAGCACATTACAGGGGCAATATACAAATACATGGGTATAATAAAAAGGGAACGCTAGTAACGGATGCCCTGACCAGGTTCGAGGTTCGAGGCTCAGTCAGTCTAAGTCGCAGTCACAGTCGCAGTCACGGTCACGGTCACAGCCACGTCTCTGTTCTGTAGCGCTGTACCGGGTGCGTTCTGCTGTCCGTTTTGTATCGTATGTACGATATGTTATCATTGTGATAAAGATACGTCGTGTTCTCACTCCTTGTCTTTGTCTTTTCGTTTACTTTACCTGTTACACTTGATGGATGGAGGGACGTCTCGTTGTTCGTGTACGTAGAGTCGCGGGGCGGATTATGAAATCTTATCTGTTTATGTGTCAGATATTATGTATAGCGCAGAGATGAACTCTGCCGTAGGGCATGGACGACATCTGAGTAATTTTATTCAATCGATGCAATCTGTATTAATTATACAACACATAAGCAAAGGAAACCACAATAATGTTATGCATGCGATGGTACGAGTGTACGATCTTTAAAGCAATTCAAATCTGTCAGGAATTTAAGTGTCATGATTTACTACAAAAAATAAATTTCTTTATCATATTCGCGTTTACCCAAATGAAACACTGATCTGACTTATCTATATCTTGCACGAAGTTGTTATATATGGGTACGTGAGTAACAGGCGCATATTCATGCTCATTTTATCCTCTTCGGTATATGCATTGGAACATGACGATATGATCTTGCAGGCTCACGGAATACAGACATTAAAAACAGTATGTAACCGTGTTAAGGCATATTATTATACCTGAGCAGCAAGAACGCGTATAAGAAACCAACAACACAAACAACTTCTCCTAATTTGTAGCCATCATTTATTTTTCAGTGTATAGATCACAAAGTTTTACGGTGACAGTAGAAAATTTCTGTTCTGCAATCAATATTACCAAACATATGTCACTACTAGTAGTGATATACATAAACCTATAACAATTACATTAAACTTATTTTACTCTAATAAATAAATACGATTATATCGTAAATCGATATAAATACAGTATACAATCTCAGTATATAGATTTATATCGTAAAGTTATAACGATTTTTTAGATTCAACTGAGAATATAGTGTGTAGTACATGGTCATACAATGTCTCGAATGTACCTGCCTTGCTGATGGCCGGGAATGATTATGAAGCTGGATTTAGAAGTATAGTAAAATATATGATTGAATGTGTCACGATCTATCTATCTATCTATCCATCTATTGATCTATCTATTTATCTCTATCTATCTATCTATCTATAATCTACAGGGCCCGTACTCAGCTTATATTGGGGGGGTTCCGTTTTCAATGTTGCAATTTGCTCGGCAGGGCGTGTACAGACTTTGTACCAGGGGGGGGGGGTCTAACCGTAACCACAAAGTGCAAGCTACGCGAAGGGTGGTACGGCCCTCCCACCATTTTTTTTAAATTACACGCCCCTCAAGATGCGTTCTCTGCGCGAGCAATGGGTGCGGACTCCCTGACCCCCCCCTCCCGTGTACACTCGCTGCTCGGCGCGAGCGACCAGGCGAGGGAGCCAACGACCGAAGCGGGGGAGTGGGGAGGGTGTTCACTGTCGCTCATTCCCGCACGATGGAGATTTGCAATATACACTAATGAGCGACCGTGAAATGAAATCTTGGCATTAAAAAAAAAAAATATTTTTGCTGGGGGCGGCGGGGGGTTCGTCGAACCCCCGAACCCCCCTGGCTATAAGACGATCGAACTGTAATTCGGTCAAACAGGGCGGGGAGGGAGGCAGGGGGGCGAGGGCCTGTATCTATATCTAGTACTATAATATACAACTAACATTTTCATTTATTTTTAAGCGAATACAATGCGTACAATCCACCAACACTCGTGACGTCTTCAAAACAGTCCTATGCAACTCGCCCACGTTGCTAAAAAACCTTAATACTTTATCTGTATTCATCTCTCATATTTTTTAAATATTGCAGGGATCTTTAAAACGCAATACTTAAAATCTGTTTCGCGTTTGCTAATATGTCTTTTGCTGGATACAACTTTTTTAGATCTTCAACTGAGAATGATGTGTGTAGTACATGGTCATGACAATGTCTCGAATGCTTACCTGCCGCTATGGCCGGGAATATTATGAAGCTGGATTTTAGAAATATTGCTAAAATTATAATGATTGAATGTGTCACACATCTATCTATCTATCTATCCATCTATTGATCTATCCTAAATTTACCTATGCATCATGGCTATCTATATATATATATATATCAAGAGCTCATAATAGAGAGCTCTCTATTATGAGCTCTTGATATATATACATGTAACTTTCATTTATTTATTTATTTCCTTATTTATTTAACGAGTACAATGTACAATTCACCTCGTGGGTCTTCAGTATATAGGTGCTTGTAACTCGCCCACGTGTAAAAAGTCTGAAATACTTTTATCTGTTTCATCTCTCAAATTTTTTTAAATATTCAGGATCTTTATAAACGTTACTTAAAATATGTTTCGCTTTGGCTAATATGTCTTCAGTTGTGTCGCCATCCACACGTATGCTATTGACAATATATCCCCCACGGGTATAACGCAAGCAATCTACATACATGTCCTTGTCCACGGGGTCACACAGGTCCATGGCAGCTAGAGAATTGCAGAATTCCACATCAATCAGGTCGCCTAGCCTCCCAGACTCCAGTATAGACAATTTTATTATGCCAGTTCGTTTTCCGCTGTGTGAGAAAACATGAATATGAGTATTATCGTGAGAGCACGGCAGTATCACCAAGGTGTCACACATTATTACGCTCAAATGTGTTTAATGATTTTTTGGTATAGTGGGACCAATTAGAACGCGTAAATCTTTCCAACTGGTGGACCAATAGGGAAGCGTGTGTAGCGGGTGTTTGGGGCATATTTTCGTATAGTGAGAGGCTAATCATTCAGGACCAATGGAGGGAAGGATGAACTATGCCTTTATTAGTGTAATAATTATACAATCGATAGCAATGGGTGCACAGTAAAAACTCCGCATTTATAACTCAAGTAAGCTTAAGCAATGGCACTGGCGCAAGGCGTTCGTCCACCCGTCCATCCATTCGTCCACCCACTGTCTGTCCGTTCATAGTGTTAACCAACTATAGATATATATAGAGACATAGTCTATCTATATTATTTCTATGGTGTTAACAATAGCTGCATTCACACGAGGATTTCAGTACCGTACTTAGCGTTTACATGGTAAAAATATTCAAGGCTTTACCTTTATACGCGGCCTCCCAAGTACCGTACTGAAATACGAGGCTTGTTCGGCGCGGAAAGTGATTCCACGCTGAAACACCCGCTTAAGTACGGCACCACGATGCCCGCGTATTGTCTGTCGTGTGAACGCAATTCAAGGCCTCTTAAGCCACGAAACTGTAATGTGCTACATTGATAATAGGCAGCGGAGTGTCGTTTTTCACTTCCGGCTCATGCCATTGAAAATACTTCTCCGAATTTCCTGCGAATTTTTGTTCCATCATCTCTATTTCTGATCATGCCTCCAAAAAAATTCTCATCTGAAAAAGCAAAGCGATAGCGACAGTTGTGGTCGCACAACGAGACCCCAGCATTGATCTCGATATTTGGTGATGAACGAGTAAGATCGAGATTGCAAGGCACAAGAAAAGACAGCATCGTGTGTGGTGAAATGTCTGCTCAGCTGAAGGAAATGGGGTTTGAAAGACGTAATTGTGATTTTACTGAAAAACTGCCACAAATAACTGACTTTCATGGGCCTCTATCGGACAAATTATTTACTATTATACCTAGCCAGCTAAGCCTCGATTCTCGTGTGAACACACACACGGGTTGTGTTAGCACGGTATTTCAGCCGAATTCAGCACCAGATAAGTACGGAACCAGCGGTTCCCAGCGGTTCCAGCGGTGAATCTCGTGTGAAGGCCGCTAATAGCGGCACGAATCTAAACGATTTGATTTGGGATGTGGAAATTGTGCGGATAATTAGGAGGTCAGTACCTATTTGCCTGCGAACAATGAAGGTCAGGGGCAAGGTTAAGGTCAAATTAAGCTTATTTATAGGAAACCACATTTGTCTATTTTTTGGGACGTTTTGGTTGGAGACTTTGTTACGTTAAATTTGGAATGCTGACTCTTGACGATCTGCAGCTGGATATCCGCGCGAAGCGCGGCAAACTCACTCAAGTTCGCTGCCCCCACTCCATCACCTTAGCCAGGTCCCTTTGGGTATAGACCAAAGCCCGGATAATTGCTGAATTGAGCAGTTCTGCCCATTGCAGGAGGGGTTTCACTACGCACGTAGCTGGACATTTCCTACAAATGGTCGTAATTGTTGGTTTGCTACCTCGCGCGTTTCGTTTCCCTCTAGAAAAGCGAGTTTCCATTTTTTCCGTTTCATGCCGTGAAATTATTCTCGTACATATGGCGTCCCATAGATGGAGCAACGAGACCATGTACATAGCATTTTCAAGTCTTTTTTCTACACAAGGCTCGGCTGACTAAGCTAGACTGCTACCCGGTGGACAGTTCCACACGCTGCACTAACTATAAGTTGAGTGTAGCCAAGGATACTTGGCGGAGTGAAGGTCCGTACCAGTCTAGCTGCAATCGTGACGTGCGCTTCAACGTCCCGTATCCATGTTGGTACCCCGGATTTTCTGATATTTGCGATGACGTCATAGTTACAGCATGCATATATAGCAGAGCAGAGTGCATATAGCATAGACCTATGCATAGAGCATAGAACATATATAGTTTCGGATTCATACATATCCATCAATATTGCATCCATCCATATATCATGCCACGGTGTTGTAGTGCATACAACTGTAAGGTAATATCACAATGAATGAAGGCAGTAACTAGCAATTTTCTACATGATTTCTTCAAATATTGAGCTTTCCTGTAAATAACTTCGCTTCGTTTTCCTTCGTTTGCTTCGTGTCATTTCAGCAGTCAAATTGTCGTGTAAGTGTACTCGTAAGTATTTTACTGCAGTCTTACTTTCAATATGTCACCCATTGCATGTCACATCAAAGTTTGTAAGTCGACTCATTTCATTTTTGCCTCGACACAGAATGGTTTCTGTCTTCCCTAGGTGCAGGGATAGATTGTGTAATAGCCATTTTCAAGCTTAATTTCTCCTGGTGAACCTCAATGTCACTTGGTCAATGGTAATACTAATTTGTTGGTCTATAGAATCTGAATTCAACATATCCAAGCATTTCTTTTTCATTACGATCTCTTTAAATACCTCTGGGCTGCAGTGTTTCATTGACGTCATTGCAGTAGTACGATGCTTACCTATAACCTTTGTAATAGATTTCCTTGTATATATGTGTAGCTAAATCAAATGTATATTGTATAATTGTCGTGCTACGATCAGCAGTCTCGTACGAACAATAAGGGGAGC